>NC_059379.1:6887500-6932500 GCF_019703515.2 Myxocyprinus asiaticus | reverse complement strand
GAAATTATTTAAACGGAGGGAGGGGTCAGTCCTAATGGTTTAAAGGCAAGGTGACATCTCTCTCCCTTTTAAGCAAGGTAGAGATATGAAGAGAGAAGCTTTTATCTTAGAATTTTCAGCTTTAAGGCAATCATCTTCAGACAGGCCCCATGAGGGACCCAAAGATGAGCTGCTGTCAGTTGAGTCAGCAGAGGGCAGTCGTGACAGAATGAGGAAAAGTTGAAGAGGATGTTCTTGCCAGCTGATGGGACAAGATGTTGCTACAGAAGTAGGGGGAAATGGAAATAAAGAGATACATGGAATAAGAATTGGATTGATGCTGTAAATACAAAGCAGATGTGAGGGAGATGATACCATCTGTAAATGATTGACAGTGTATAGAAAAAGGCATGAGGACTGTTGAATTATGGAAAAATACACTGGTTTGAATGTTATGTGAGGTTAAGGTCAATGTGAAATGTTGTTCGCAACCCATTTTACTTCCATAATTAGAGAATATTTCAGTATGAAACAGGATATTAATTGAGAAATAATGTAGGACAGTACTTGATTTTTTCCATTAGGAATTGATTGGATGGTGAAAAGTGGGTGGTGCATACTAAAATGGAGTAGCAAGGATTTGTGGAAATTTAGACATGACCCAAAATAATTGCGAGGGAATGAAGAACTTAATGTGTAGGCTCACAAACTATTGCAAGGGAACACAGCATTTAAAAAACAAAATTGTAATAGTATTATTATTATTTTATTATTATTATTATTTTGTAAGAGAATGCAAAACTACTGCAAGGGAATACAAAACTATTTAATAAAATAAACTGTCAACATGTCCTTAAGGTTACTGGTTACTGTAGGTTACTGAAGTAAAACAGTGGTTAATTTTCAGAAAGGATGGATAAATATATTGCAAAAAAACCAAAATAATTGCAAGGGACCATTCCCTGTCATCTACAGGCCTCCATGGAATAATGCCCACTGATGAATTATGCTTGAAAATATCAGTAATGGGAAAGTACATTTTCTTTATTTTCTTTTTTTAATTTTTTTATCAGTGTGGTAACTACAGGTAACTTCTTCTTTTGAAGCCATCACTGGATTAACCACAAATTTGCCATGATTTTATCTGATTGTTTCTTTTCTATATGAATCCATGGTTGTCTGTACCATTTGCATTTACAGACTTTAAAGAGCTCTCGAGCCTGACCATAACAAGGACAAAGACACAGAAAGGACATCTCTCTGCATATGGCATTTGAGTGCCTCTGAGGAGGTGTCTAATGCTGAACATGGCTGATGGGTCGACATTTACTATCGAGAACATGACAGAGTACACTAGGGACTAGAGCTTTGAAGCGTACACTTATGCACATAAGGACAAATGCAAAATGCTATAGAATAAAAAGAGAACTGCTTGCATATATTTTAACAATGTCAGAGTTCAGTGGCTTGAAACAATTTCTCATGGTTTCAAAGTGCCATGTGAGAATACATAACTTTGCATATGATTGCAATGATAAAAAATAAATAAAAAAAATGCTAATTTATTATTAGCATTAAACTTGAACTTGTGTATGATGTTTATTCTGTATATTTGACTGAAAAGAAAGTATATAATGCAGCAATATATGCTATTACCTTGGAGGAAACCTTTTGCACTGCATTTAGACACTTATTCAAACCAACTTAGAAGTAAGAAATACCATAACACAAGCAAATTTAAGGTCAAGGTCAATTTATTTATAAAAAAGACAAAAGCATTGCATGCCATGCAAAGTAATAAATTTGGCTCAACCAATAAAACTAGTATAAAGACATATGTGTAAAAGTATAGAATGAGCCTTAAAGGAGTATTTTATTTATTTATTTGCACCAAAGAATGTGAAGAATCTTTATGCTACTCCTTTAATGTAGATTTTATAAATAGGCTACAGTGACTGATAAAGGCCTACAATAAATAATTCAAGTTCAGCTGGTCACTAGTAAAATCTTTTTGAGACTTTGAAACACATGCTAGCCTGTATCATTGGAGAGCACAACTTTTTCCACTTAATTAGGTGCAACTACAACACAATTACCATGAAGTGTGTAAAATGTTCAACTTTGTCTTTCATCTTTGATATTTCTTTCCTCTTCATGAACATTTAGCCCTTGTACGAGTTAAAGGCTTTTAAAAGTTGAAAACTTAAAATCCCAAACTTGCTTATTGCCGTTAGAAGTATGATGGCACAAGCTCTCTGCTTTTATTTATTTATTTTTATTTTATTAAATTTTTTCAAGAGCATCCCTGAACTTGGCCACTGTATAAGCTCATTACGTGTCTGAGTCTGACATAAATGAATTACCCCAGGAGATTTACAATTCACTTATCACATTTTCTTCACTGGGGGTGGAACTTGCCACTACTTCGAAAAGAGCCCAGTGAAATTCAATAAAGTCACTTCCAGGAAGGACTGCATATTGGACCTATATATTTAACTATAGCTCTTAATAGAAGATGTCAGTGAAGCAGAACTTAACATTAACATTTTAAGGGCTCTGTCAAATATTTATATAAGATGTCCATGTTAAGGAATTCTGGTACCTCGAAGTACCAGAATCTTTCTATCTTTCTCTCTTCTACTCTGTTGTTTTTAGATTGTTATATTCAGCGAAGTCCTTCCAGAAAAATACAATGCCTAATTCCTAATTACTGACACGTTGAATGCCATTGGTTCATGCATGTCACGTGATTGATCGTGACATGGCATTTAGAATATGCAGAATAGATAATATTTTAGAGTTGCAACATCAAGGAAGATGTTCATATCGATTGTATTTCATACAAATAAACATTGGTCTGTTACTCACAAAAACCTATAAGATGGCTTTTAAAGATGTGAAATATAGCACACAAGTCATATGGACAACATTTATGGTACTTTATGGGGTTTTATGTATCCTTTTTGGAAAATAACAGTTTTGGTAACTATAAACTGTTATTATATGGTAAAGAGCTGTGTTTCACAAAAAAGAAGAAAAAAAAAAGAAAAAAACATGAGGGGCAAATATTCCTTCTGTAGACTATTGATAGGAATAAAGTTGAGTTAACTATTTCTAAAATGTATGACATGATAACGAAAGGAGGCATCAAACTATAAAACCAGCATGTTATTAACAACACACATCTATGCAATGCTTATCAACGGGGACTTTGGGTTTTTAAGAGGTGCATACTAAAATGTCTTGCTGTGAATCTCTAGTGACAAAAATATGCCCGTTGGATCTTATGGACAGAAGAATTAACGATTTCTATGCAAAATTATTCAAATCCAGGATGTAAACTGATATTTTCCTTCCAAGTTATTAACTAAGACACAGAGGCCTGAAAAGAGTCCATTAAAAGCTGCTCTGTTGAGAACAAAGAGAGTTTTGGTGTCCACAGAATTCCTCCTCATCCAGGTTGTAAATCAGGAATGCCCTGAATGTTAATGGCCATCACATGACTTAAAGACTACTCTTCTGAGGAAACCCCCATGCCAGAAATCTAAAAGAAGTCAATTTGTTTCATTCATTTAGTAACACACGAACACTTAAAAATGAGACATTTCCTGTATAACAAGCTAAAAACTCATTACCAAGACACAGAGCTAAAACAGAATCTTTATGAGACCCTCATGTTTGCAGTGGACAACACAATTCTAATACTAAGACATCTCATTTTAATCCATGAACATTTCACACAAAGTCACAGTACTTTGCTGACTTAACCCTCTAAAATGCACAGAATCTGCCTTTCTGTACCAAAATGTACAAAATACTTAGCCTTGCTAGATAATTCTGAAAATGATGTTGTTATGATCTGTAATCACTTTGCTAACTGACAAATTGATGATTATAATATTTAATCTTGTCTTATTCATGTCATTTTACTAGAATGGTAACCATTCATGATAAAGCACACAATGTTTACTATCATAAAGATTCTTTCTGCATTTCAGTAATGTTTATGTTCATTAATTTTTGAAATATTTAGTTGTATCCGAGATATATAAAATATATGATTAAAACATGTACTTTTTGAGCGGGAAACGGGAGTCTTCACAGACAAAGTCTCATCAGTCACCTTCAGAAGGAGGGACAGACATGACCATGTGACCCCGCAAAAGACACTTCTCTTTGGCTCAAGACACCTTTGGGGTGCGACCAACCTCAATAGTACAAAGCCAATAGAACTCTTTTCATCTTCTGCGCTCTTGCCCTCATGGCTCTTAGCCTTCTCCTGCACCCTTCAGTCTTCGCATGATGAAGAGTCCAGGAAAGCTTGGAATGCAAAGTTCTGAGGAAGCTTTTCTCCCTCTCTGCTCTACGACTCACACACGTGACGGGAGTTGTGAGCTGCCTCATCTTCCCAGCAACAAACTATCCACAATCTTAACAGAGGTCCAAATCATTGACAGAACAACCAGAACTGTCTACAAAGAGCCAAAGAACCAAAGCAATGCAAGGAAATGCAAGTACATCTCCAGACTTTTGTTGAAAGTGCTGGTGTCTCTTTAATATAATTTGAGTTATCCAATTGCAAATTGAGTTAGACTAAAAAAGTATTGAATAGTTCTCAAGGCATTGTCTATAGACTCCATAAATTTCAGGCTCACTGTTCAGATCATTTAATTCACTTTCTGTTACAATTTACTCACCAACCTGTTTGTCAATGTGTTTAGATTAGCCATAAATATTGTTTGTATTCAAAGATAATTAGACTGTGGTATATTTTGATAAATAATTTGATAAATCTTGTCACTTCATTTTTTTAAATATCTGTGCTCAGAAGATCAAAACATATCTAAACATATTTGTGATATTATTTTCAATAGCCATGAGAATAGTATTACTCTAAGCTAATTCCTTACATATAAACTGTGAGCAGATACAACAAGCCCGTTGTATTATATACAGGTGCATCTCAATAAATTAGAATGTCGTGGAAAAGTTAATTTATTTCAGTAATTCAACTCAAATTGTGAAACTCGTGTATTAAATAAATTCAATGCACACAGACTGAAGTAGTTTAAGTCTTTGGTTCTTTTAATTGTGATGATTTTGGCTCACATTTAACAAAAACCCACCAATTCACTATCTCAAAAAATTAGAATACATCAGAAGACCAATAAAAAAAAAAACATTTTTAGTGAATTGTTGGCCTTCTGGAAAGTATGTTCATTTACTGTATATGTACTCAATACTTGGTAGGGGCTCCTTTTGCTTTAATTACTGCCTCAATTCGGCGTGGCATGGAGGTGATCAGTTTATGGCACTGCTGAGGTGGTATGGAAGCCCAGGTTTCTTTGACAGTGGCCTTCAGCTCATCTGCATTTTTTGGTCTCTTGTTTCTCATTTTCCTCTTGACAATACCCCATAGATTCTCTATGGGGTTCAGGTCTGGTGAGTTTGCTGGCCAGTCAAGCACACCAACACCATGGTCATTTAACCAACTTTTGGTGCTTTTGGCAGTGTGGGCAGGTGCCAAATCCTGCTGGAAAATGAAATCAGCATCTTTAAAAAGCTGGTCAGCAGAAGGAAGCATGAAGTGCTCCAAAATTTCTTGGTAAACGGGTGCAGTGACTTTGGTTTTCAAAAAACACAATGGACCAACACCAGCAGATGACATTGCACCCCAAATCATCACAGACTGTGGAAACTTAACACTGGACTTCAAGCAACTTGGGATATGAGCTTCTCCACCCTTCCTCCAGACTCTAGGACCTTGGTTTCCAAATGAAATACAAAACTTGCTCTCATCTGAAAAGAGGACTTTGGAACACTGGGCAACAGTCCAGTTCTTCTTCTCCTTAGCCCAGGTAAGACGCCTCTGACGTTGTCTGTGGTTCAGGAGTGGCTTAACAAGAGGAATACGACAACTGTGGTGGCTCTTGATGCCTTGACCCCAGCCTCAGTCCATTCCTTGTGAAGTTCACCCAAATTCTTGAATTGATTTTGCTTGACAATCATAAGGCTGCGGTTCTCTTGGTTGGTTGTGCATCTTTTTCTTCCACACTTTTTCCTTCCACTCAACTTGCTGTTAACATGCTTGGATACAGCACTCTGTGAACAGCCAGCTTCTTTGGCAATGAATGTTTGTGGCTTACCCTCCTTGTGAAGGGTGTCAGTGATTGTCTTCTGGACAACTGTCAGATCAGCAGTCTTCCCCATGATTGTGTAGCCTAGTGAACCAAACTGAGAAACCATTTTGAAGGCTCAGGAAACCTTTGCAGGTGTTTTGAGTTGATTAGCTGATTGGCATGTCACCATATTCTAATTTTTTGAGATAGTGAATTGGTGGGTTTTTGTTAAATGTGAGCCACAATCATCACAATTAAAAGAACCAAAGACTTAAACTATTTCAGTCTGTGTGCATTGAATTTATTTAATACACGAGTTTCACAATTTGAGTTGAATTACTGAAATAAATGAACTTTTCCAGGACATTCTAATTTATTGAGATGCACCTGTATTAAAGGTGGAGAATTTTATTCAGATTTACGATCCGATCATTTGTCATTTATCCTTCTTATAATGGTTGTCAAACGCATCTAATTCCATTATACAATTTCCTACATGTTATTAGTGAAGGTACACGGGCACTTTAGTCCATACCATGTAGATTTATACTACCAAATTTCCCTGCATGCCATATGTTGACCACATGAGCTCCTGGCCAAGTGCTTTATCTGTGTTTCATACCCATGTGGGCTTGTTAGAGTTATGGCTCATGCACAAGATATCGACCACATTGATACATGAGTAAGTATAATACTAGATTGGGCAAAAGCCAGACAAACACTATCCCAGGTGAGTGTAACTGCATTCAAAGAAGCATCATATGCTTATTTATTTGTGAATGTGAGAGAATAGGTTGTGTGTGTGGTAGAGAGAATAAATCATCCTTAATCAGGAATGTCAAACACGACTTAAAAAAGGAGTCCATCTAGGCCAGCAGGAAGGATAACAAAAATGAGTTAGATTTAGAAGCCTGTAATTTCAATTAGCCAAACAGTTTCTGTTTAATAAGATTATCATTTCCTTAATGTGTAATTTCAGTTGACTTATGAGAGGATTAGTTCACCCAAAAATGAAAATTCGGTCATCATTGACTCGCTTTTTGACTTAAATTTCAGTCTGTTCCTCACACAAAGCTATCATATGCCTTTAGAGGACTTATATATTATGCACAGGCCATGGACTATCTTTACTATACTATATATGATATTTATATGTTGCTTTTGTGTCCATTTTGAAGCTTGAAAGCTCAAAACCCCATTCTAATAATTAGGTGGGGAAAGAAAACAAAATTAGTTGGATGAGGTTGAGAAATTAACAGAATTTAAATTTTTGGGTGAACTATTCCTTTAAAGCTAAAGTAATGCAGCCAAGAGCTGTCAGTATTGCAGCTTGATTAATATTCCCTAATTACACAATTCATATGCAGGCTTATATGAAATCTAAAGGCCACTGGTTTATAAAATGAGAAAATTCCATGTGCTCCCTTTTAGTTAACCCAGTATTGGTCATACAGCAGCATTAGTTCATTTGGGACTTTATTACTGTAGCTCCAGAAGAGCATGTATTGTGCACGTTCTACATGGGTAGCCAACACCAAGGTTTAATAAATAAATAAATTGTAAAAAATTGGCTTCATAACATGACGTTTAGTTAAATAAAGCCTTAGGCCTACAATAAGTTTGACACCTCTGCCCTGAATAGTAGGAGGAAAGGCTGACATGGCAAAACAAGGCTTTAGCCAGAACGCCATGTACCGCAGGATGATTCGAGCAGAATGAAATAGCACTCTACTGAAGCAAATACTGTATATCAGAATTCAGCCTGTAATTGTGAGAGCACTTGGTCCTTGACAAGTACAGACGCTTCAGATGGATTTTACTAGACCCCAGTGGCACTAGACGGTTGGTAATTGGAGCAGCACTGCTGTGTATCAGCAATCAGAACACAGCGGGACAAACCAGCTAGAATGTCACACTGTTTAAAGCATCGTTCATCTTAGCAACGTGCCACCAATAGCAGGAACAGCAAGCAGTGTAGTCATTATTTACTCTGACCATCGCTTTGAGGTACCTTTCATAGTCTATGGAGACAAAGAGGGAGGGACAGAGAGAAAAGAAAAACTAGAGGGTGAGAAAGAAAGAAGTTCAAATTTAATAAAAAAATGCACACCATTATGTTCACTAAAATAGTTGTTTAGGCAGTAGCGTCACGTCCATTCACATTGAGGGGTCATGTACCTCTTCAGATTTTGGAGCCAAGTGCATTTTGAGTGCATAAATACTGTAAATAAATAAATAAATGTATTGTTTATAATAAGTGTATCTATCACGATTGGGTACCCCAAATTAATTTAATAATAATTATATAATTATTATTAAAATATGTATTAATTATAATCTATTTTAAATAAATAAATAAATAAATATACTGTGTTGTTCATAATTAGGTGTATTTATCTCAATAAATGTATAAGATAATTAGATAAGAAATAACAATAATAATAATATACTACTACTACTACTACTAATGTTTATTAATTATCACAGATATGATTAAAAACAAAATACATTCATTACATCTGAATTTAAACCCTGGTCTCTATGCATTTTATTCACAAATTACAGCAATAGACTAAACACATACATAACTGATGGGTGCTGTATGTCAATATCAACTGGAGTATAGTATCTTCTATCAAACTTATTTAATTGTGTCACAGTTTGTCTTTCTCATGCTTCTTCAAGGACTCTTATTATGAGGTGTTAAGTTAAGCTTAGTTTGAATGTTAAGAATTAGTGTTTGTTCCAGCGTTTGTTCCACTCCAGCAATTGCTATTGTTGAGCCTTTCTTCTGTTTCCACTACTGCGATTGTTCTACTCCAACCTTTATAATTAAAAAGACTAAAAGAATCTACTCCTGCGTCTCCTCTCTTCCTCTACAAGACACCCACGTTATAAATTAATTACAAATGTTTCAGATAATTGTTTTTGTTACTTATTTTAGATATATATTCATTGAACTTAATGTAGTGTTGTTGTTGTTGTTGTTTGTTTTTAATTTTCAGAATAAACTTGTCAGAATTAGAACTTGTCAGAAACTTGTTAGAAAATAGCCATGAATTACTTGAAGAGCCAAGTAATTTACTGTTAAATAACTTTACTTATTTCTTTTGTCTAATTAATATAGTCTTTTTGATGGATGTTGTTATTTTTATTAATTTATAATCACTACAAATTGTTATGGTAAGACATTGTGGGAAGAATTTTCCATGGTTATTAAGGCATTCATTTTATTGATAATAAATCAGAATATATTGTACAGTATTTTTTACTTTTTACCCTTAGTTAATTTTACAGTAAGTATTGTTTCTAGTATTACATACCTTATTGCAGGAAGTCTTTCAAAACATCTATTACCCATAAGACTTTATTTTATTTATCTACAGTCTCGTACACATTGCAACTTTTGGGAGCAACAACCTCATTTACAGTAAATACATATTGACTATGCACACACTGCAGCTAAATATGGTTGTAATTATTTAAAGGAGTGCAGTGTGTACATAGCCAATATTTAGGTCTATTTGTCCGATACATTTAGTTGAAGCACATTGTCACAGGTTTTCCAACATTAACTAAGACGTTCTATCTGTGAGGCTACAGACCTGTGCACTGAGGTGACACTGAAATTGGATTTCAAACCTCCTCAGTAATGCTGCAAACCTTTCCCAGGTAGACTGATGACATATATTTGATCTACTGAACTTCATGGTGTCATAAAATGGCCAACACTTGGAGTTCAATACACATTTTTCTTGTTATTGCAGGAAGCAGATATTTCTCTGCATTTTCTAAATGTGTGTATTGCAACTTCAGAAACTCCCATTCTGAAACACAGATGTATTATAATGTATCGTACTGTAGTGAATTATAAATGAAATAAAATTATAAATATTACAAAATAATATTTCATACATTAGTTTGGAGCTACACATTTACATTTACATATTCTGAGCTTATGTGTGGTGTATACATATACTACAGGATTCAAATGAGCGCCTCTTTAGGCCAGGGAAGTGAGGTTTACATGTACCAGCTGGCTCCCATTACACTTACCCCCCTAAACCTCACTCATATTTGGGTCACGGCACCACTATAAACTGCCCTGCTCGACCTGCTCCGAATGGGATTCGAACCTGCATCAGCCGGCATGGGAAGCGGGTGCACTAACAAGGAGGCTAAAGGCTACAGCCTCTAACATCAATCGCTAGTGTGCCTCTTGAGGCCAGGGGAGTGAGGTTTACATGCACTGCACAGCTATCATGTACCAGCTGGCTCCCGTTACATTCACATTTGTACCCTTTATTTTTCCGAGCTGCAATGCTGTTTTGAGATCAGATTTTGTACTCATCAGAGGTGAAATTAGTAAACAGTTATGCAATTCACTAAAAACACGTAATCCAGTTTAACCAGGGGCTAAATGTGCCTAAATAGTGTTGTGTTGTATTTATTCTAAATTAATCCGGTAACAATTTATAATAATGGCCTGTCATTAATAGGTAATTATGCAGGAATTAATGCAGGATAAATGAGTAGTACTACATTAACACTTTAGTTACTACTATTAACTAATATGGAAACACGATTAATTAATCAGTAAGTAATAGTGAACTGATGACTGAGGTAGTTCACTGTTAGGTAATGAATAATTACTGAATTTGATTGGCCTCATTGAGAACTTTTAACTAAAAATGGCTAATTTAAAATAACTACTAATTAATTACTAATCAGAACATTAACATGTCTAAAATGTGAATGATTATGTTTTGATTGTGAACAAGATCATGAAATGTGCCTTCAGAGAAACATGTGCCTCACGTGCATTCTTTGTGGAAATTAATTTATGAACATAACAGCTCACTAAATCAAGGCTTGAATGTCTGGTGGAGTATCGTGGTCAGCTTACCTTACATAAATATAGGGATGTATGTGCCCAACCTTGGGATATCTCTTCTGTTCATTACAAATAGTTATATTTGGTATGTTAGATATTGCTGGAGGTCTTTTTTTTATTAATAATTTTGGTACCCATAAGTAATGAGTCAAGTGTTACCACATAAATATGAAGGACTTACTAATGATCTGGACCATTATTTTAAAGTGAGGGTCATGGTAACATTATTAATTAATGAGATCTTACCGTTTCCTTCCTTGTGAGTTAAAGGGTATCTGGACCATTATTATAAAGTGAAAACACAATATGAACCATTAATAGTAACTGAGGTGTTGTTTGTCAGTTAGTAATGAATACTCAAGTGTTTGTTCCTACATTTTTCCATTTAATCAAACAGATATTTAACAAACATTTACAGCTATTCAGAACATTTTTTTTTTTTTTCCGGCGTTAAATTATGAATCATTGAAATAATTTAACATAATTGCAGACTTAACTAAACACAATGTCTTTTCACAACATTTAGAAGGATGATGCTTTTAATGGCTGGTGCACACGGTTACTACATGTTTTAAAAGTCTTATATCTTAACATAAAGTAAAAAAATAAATCAAGATACATTTTAAAATTATGTGTTTAAAGGACAAGTGCATTGATCTCCACAAGACTTCAACAGAAAATCAGAGAAAACCATTGTGCAGCTATGAGGCCGATTCCACCTATATGTGTACTTCCGCCAAAGACAGTCCACTTGGCAAGTACGTACAGTTTTTATAAAATTCATTTGACATGTTTCCTCCTTTGACTATGTTCGGTCTGAATAGAACAAAACATATGTTAAAGTTTACCGCGTGCAGGCGGAGCGACAGGAGGGTGGAGCAAAATTGCACTCAATCTTCTTTCAGTTTCAGTGCAAGCATTGAATATGGCAAACCCTGATTAGATTAGAAGCTTGATGGACAAGACACTCTGAGATCCATTAAGTTACTTTAGGAAAAAAAAAAAAAAAAAAAACCTTCACATAAAATTTAAAACTTCTTGTAAGATTTACCTACAGTATTTGTGACTAAAATATTAATTGTAAAAATATTTTGTAAAAAAAAATATATTCAAGTTTTTTTATTTATTTTTAATAATAAATTATAATTAATAATGCATTACCATGACCCTCACTTTAAAATAATGGTCCAAATCATTAGTAATTTCTTCATATTTATGTGGGAACACTTGACCCATTACTTATAGGTTGCCAAAATTATTCAAAAAGACCTCCAGCAATATCTAACATGCCCAAGTTAATAATTTGTAATGAACAGAAGAGATATCCCAAGGAATACACAGGTTGGGCACATACATCCCTATATTTCAGTAAGGTAAGTGGACTATGATACTCTACCAGACACTGTAACCTTGATTTAGTGAGCTGTTACGTTCATAGATTCATTTCCACAAAGAACGCACGTGAGGCGCATGTTTCTCTGAAGGCACATTTCATGATCTTGTTCACAATAAAAACAATAATTCACATTTTAGGCACATATTAATGTTCTGATCAGTGGCAAATTCTCAGGGCCAGAAAAACCTTCCAAAAAATCACACCCACCAAGAACAAATAGATCAATCTGATTGGCTGATGAATCTGACAATCTGACTTTAGATGCCCATTCATTTGCACTGTTGAGGGATTCTGCAGAAATTCTGAATGCCTGACTGGGTGGAGCTCAGACTCACATGCTGGTTCGGCTAAGGAGCATGGCTTCGGGCATGCGATTTGTGAGACAACGGTCACACTTTGTTTGTAAGCATTGAGGAATAAATTCTGATTGGATAAACTTTTTGTTTTTTGCTATTCGTTTGTAGATGAATTAGAAGTAGAAAGCGATTGGAAATACATAGGCAAAAAGGTCAATGAGAATGAAAGAATGAAAATATATTTATTTATTAGGCATGTTACACCAGAAGAGAAGGCTTTGCTGGCCCTGAGAAATCGCCACTGGTTAATAGTAGTAACAAAAGTGTTAATGTAGTATTACACATTTGTCCTGCATTAATTCCTGCATAATTCCCTATTAATGACGGACCATTAATATAAAATGTTACCAACTGAATTATACTTTAGGCCATACCTTATCAGTGTCATTTTGGCATGATTGCTGGATGACGTAATGGTGCATACCAGCTAATTTTGCGAACCTCTATAGCTTTTTTTAATAGCTTATTTTATGAATAAAATATAATGAACTTATCCACTTGTTACTTATTGTTCTGCACTGTCAATTATTGTATCCATTACCCGTCTGAGATTTAATTTTGTGGTTTTAAAAGTGACAATAAGGAATATGGAGGGTGCTTTTTATAAGATGAATGAATTTGAATATGCAGTGTTGCATATTCATTGTTGGTGCTTAAGCCCTTTTAAAATCAGGTACATTAACTGGAGTAGTATTTTAAAGGATGACTTTTAATATTACTTAAGTAATATTTTGGTGTGGTATATACTTATGTAACTTGTGTACTTCTCCCACCACCGCCCTGGGAATCAAACCCATGATCTTGCCGTTGCTAGCACCATGCTCTACCAGTTGAGCTTCAAGAACCATTACTTGTGTAGCAGACATAATCCACTAGCATAACACTCACCAAACAAACAATGAAAAATACAGAATACACTCACACATTACACTAAGAATCAAAGTCTACCCCCAACTGTTCTCTCCCAAACACTAACACAAACCAACAGAAGAGGACAATCAAGACTGATATAAAACAAACAAAAAAAATTAATAAAAAAAAAGCAGGGCAACGTGACATACTCACCGATGCCTTCTGCCTCTTTAAGTACATGCCTCCAGAGTCTCCCTGGAGCTCTCAGAGAAAAAAAGGGAGGGCCTGCCCAGAAATCTGTCTCCCTCTTCTTGCTGGCTGTTGGCTGACTGGCAGAGTTTCAATGGCACTTTGATGGAGGCCCTGTGGTGCATGGCGTTGACTCACACGGCGCTGCAGAAGAGCACAGCTTCTCATTATCAGAAACACATTAAGGCAAAGTTCACCTTAGGTTCTGCCCAAAATGAGACTATTAGGCTTGGCACTCTTGGCTAGGGTGACGGCAGTGTGGGACAACTGTGAATCTGTGAATCTGCTTTCGGCTGTCTTCTCGGGCTATTGGTAGGTCACTGATTGCTTGTTAAGAAAATAAAGTCTACCCATCATGCTTTGCTGCGTTTACCAAAAAGCCTCCCGTGAGGGGAAAAAACAGAGAGAGACAATGAAATTCCCTGAGGACATTTTCGGGGGAATTCTAATTTCAAAGATATTGAAAAAAAGTAGCAGAAAGCAAACAAATGTAAACAGGCTTTTTAAATCTGACTCTTTCTATCGGTGTATGTGTGTTGGATGTTAAATATGATAGAAATCATCCATTTGCATATTCCTTTGAAGCTGAAGTGTGTACTTTTTTCAATGTTAAAATTATTTCTCCTACCCATGCTTAATATGCAGAGACATCTACAGGCAAGTCATTTGTAGGTTGATTACCCCGAAAAGTGTAAACACTGTGGCTCTGTGATGCATTCAGTTGAGCAACAACCAATGGCGCGAGTTTGGGGAGGTACTACATGTTTGTCGACCAATGGAAGATTGGGGAATTGTTTTGGAAATCTGTTTGGAAACAGTAATTTTTGCAATAGTGTTTTGTTACACTAGTGGTGCAGAAATGACATTCTTTACCTTAACAGTTGTTCAAACTGATTATACATTTAGTGATGTATTTAGCTGATTAGCCAGCAGAAAGTTAATTCAAACAGCTGGCATCTGCTTAAATATGAAATATATATATATATATATATATATATACATATTTTTGGTCTTGTATCATTCATCAGTTGAACAGCAAAATCATGTTTTATTCTGCCTGTGGAATTGTGTTGTTTGTTTTCACTCTTATTTCTTATGTATGTGCAGTTGATTTGTGTTGCTTACACGATATTCCCTGTTTGACTCTCCTGAGCAGCAGACTGTTTTTGCAAAGAATAGCTGGAAGAATCTAATTAGACACACAGAGATGCATAAATGTTCCCCATGTATTGCCAGAGTCTTGCTGATTTGGGGCCAAACCTGGCTCTCATGAAAGCCTTCATTAAAATGAGCATTGCCTTCGGTAAACTGTCTCTTTTCCCATGATGCCACAAGGTTACCATGGAGATGACTGACCCACTCATGTCAGGTGTATTATGTCACTCTATCAAAGATTGTTTAAAGCCTGCATGAAATCAGAGTGGGAGTTATGTGGTTTGAAGTCTACAGCTGCATTCCATTTGCATACTTCGGCACCATTCTACACCATTTTGTAGTGTGAGTAATGCGAGTAGTGTGTTCACACTAAAAGTTCAATGAAAACAATAATAATACTAGAGCTCCTGATCATGTACTTCAACAAAATGTGAAATGCTAGACACTACATGCAGTCAGCGGTTGTGTCTTACCATGCTTATCGGAAGGGGCAGAGTTGGTATGACAAAAGAATTGTAATTATTGGAGAAAGTAGCAACTATTAAACTTCTGTGAAGACACCATGCAAATGTGAATGTAGCACTTCTCAGTGGAAGGAGGTGGCGAGAAGCAGATTTCCTGGTTCAGGTAAGCGTTTTTATTTTCCTTTCCTAACTGTGTTATCGAACGACGTAAAAGCCTTGAGAGTGTGTATGTACACACTCTCAAGGCTTTTACGTCGTTCGATAACACAGTCTAAAAAAATCCACAAACTAGTTCACAAAATAAACTCTCAACTTTGTAATAATAACTCTTGGCTTCACAGTCCGTGCCCAGGCTCTCTCTCTCATCTATCTGCTGTGTGGCTATATTTATGCCGCTCTCCCCGTGCTCACTGAAATTAGAGACAGGTGTTAGACATAATTTAACTCAGGTGTAAGCGCCCTTACCGCTTTCTCTCTCTCCGGAGAGATGCTTGACCACGCCCCCGCTGCCACATATCCCCACCACTCGACTCAGGCCGGGGCGGCATCCGGCCTGCCTACCACTCCCCCCCCCATTCCTGGAAGGAAATTGGCGACAGCCATCTGCACTCCCAGTCTGTGGACCACCTTGAACTTAAACGGCTGAAGAGCCAGATACCAACGGGTGATCCGGGCATTGGTATCTTTCATGCGGTGGAGCCACTGGAGTGGGGCGTGATCGGAACAGAGGGTGAAGGCCTGCCCCAACAGGTAGTATCGGAGAGTGAGGACCGCCCACTTGATGGCGAGACACTCCTTTTCCACGGTGCTGTACTTAGTTTCCCTCAGCGAGAGCTTACGGCTAATGTACAGCACCGGGCGCTCCTCCCCCTCCACCGCCTGCGAGAGCACGGCCCCCAGCCCTCTATCTGAAGCATCTGTCTGTAAAACAAAAGGGAGAGAGAAGTCAGGTGAATGTAAAAGCGGCCCCCCGCAAAGTGCGGCTTTAACTTGTGTGAACGCCCGCTGACACTGCTCCGTCCATTGGACCGGGTCTGGAGCTTCCTTTTTAGTGAGATCAGTCAGCGGGCTGGTGACGTCCAAATAATTAGGTACGAACCTTCTATAATAGCCAGCCAGCCCCAGGAACTGTTTCACCCCCTTTTTGGTCTTGGGTCTCGGGCAGGTCGCAATCGCCGCTGTCTTGTCAATTTTCTTCTTGTGTTCGGGTAATCGATAGGGGCGGCTACGTACCACGACCCCCGGCTCGGTCTCGATGTGGTGATGGAGAGGGCACAATGGCGCTTTTGGGGTGGCCGGTGGGTTAACCAGCTGGCATTTGCGGCATGCCGCACACCACCTACGGACATCACCGCCAATGCCCGGCCAATAGAAACGGGCTATTAGACGGTTCAGTGTCTTCCTTTCTCCTAAGTGACCTGCCATGGGATTATAATGAGCCGCCTGGAATACCATTTCCCGACGGCTCCTTGGAATCAAAAGTTGGGTTGTATCCTCTTTGGTCCGAGTGTCCTGTGTCACTCTATACAACCGCTCATTTATAATTGCAAAATAGGGGTATGAAAGGGCGATGTCAGGCTGGAGTCGTTGACCATCGATGACTCTCACTTGGACGAAAGCGTGTTTGAGGGTTTCTGTCTCGTGACTGCTCCAAAGGGAAATCCCCCTCAGGGAATTCCCTGAGAAGGGGAGGGGCTGCAGCCTCTCCCCTTCTCTCGTCATTATGACATGGAGCTGTCGAGGACGGCCCCGGCTCCGCCTCCCCTGCCAGAGCATCGCACATTGCACATCTCCCTAACTTCATACAGGACCCATCCGTGCAAATTCCCTTTAATAAAACTCTAAAATCAGGCCAATCAGTCCCCAAAATCAGCGGATGGGTGAGGCGGGAACTAACCGCGGCCTCCACTCTATGCTTTATCCCCCGGAATTTAATTGTCAGGGTCACCACTGGATACTTGTGAATATCCCCGTGCACACATTTCACCCTCACCATTTTAGTTGTGTCCAATGCCTCGGGTTGAACCAAGTGTTGATGGATAGTGGTTTGATTACACCCGGTGTCCACCAACGCTTGGTGAGTACCCCCCTTGACACTTACGGGTATCCGGTACACTCCGGCATGGTCGGGGGCAGCCTGGGGGAGGTCAGAGACCTGCACCACTGTCCCCAGCTCCATCAGAGGGCACTGATCCTGGAAGTGGTCCAGGTCCCCGCACCTCCAGCAGGCTGGCCCAGGCGCTACGCCCGCACTTGCATCGGCGGGCGTTCCCCCCCGAGGGGGAGAGTGGCAGGACATCGGGATAGGGGTAGGTGTCGGCTCCCACACCTGGGGAACTGGTCTCAGTGGCTGAAGTCCTCCTCGTCTGCGTGGGGCAGGAACGGGACCTGGAGAGAGAGCAGAACGAGAGGAGATAGGGGAGGGGAATTGGACAGGGGGAAGAGAGAGAGGGCTCTTCCGCCCTCGGGATCACCGCCACGTGGTCCTCCGCAAGCCTGATGGCTTCCTCCAGCGATGCCGGGCGGTGGCACTGGACCCACTCCGCCGTCCCTTTTGGCAGTTGATGTACTAATTGCTCCTGTACCACCTGGTCGATGATCCTGTCGACGCCGCGGTCCCCCGCTAGCAACCATCTTCGGCAAGCGTCGTGGAGCCGTTGGGCGAAGGCAAACAGGCGGTCAGAGTTCTCCCGCTTCAGGCTCCGGAAGAGCTGACGACTTTCTTCCGGACTCCGACCAACCCATTGCAGGATGGCTTTCTTTAAGTCTCCGTAGGCCAGGAGGCTCGTCGCTGGTAGTTGTTGAGCCGCGAGTTGGGCTTCTCTGGACAGTAGCAATATGAGTCGGGCCGCCCACTGGCCGAGCGGCCAGCCTCAGATCTCAGTGGTGCGCTCGAAGAGATCCAGGAATGCCTCTGGGTCATCCGCCGCCCCCATCTTTTGTAACGCAGGTGGGGGTAACGACGTGTGGGTGTCCGGGGTCGTGGCTGGGAATGCCTCCTGGCTGAGAAGGCTCTGGATCGCCTGTCAGTCCTCTGCTTGAGCGCGCATGAGCTCCACAAACCGGCGGTCTTGATCTTGCTGGAGCTCAAGCAGGGACTGCTGGTGGCTCCGATGTAGGCCAGCGAGGGCTTGGAGGATCTCCACCAACTGGGAGGACTCTACGGGGCGACTTCCATCCATCTTCAACCAAACTTCAATTCCTGGGTTTCAGCACCAGTGTAGCACTTCTCAGTGGAAGGAGGTGGCGAGAAGCAGATTTCCTGGTTCAGGTAAGTGTTTTTATTTTCCTCTCTGCAGCACATACACACTCTCAAGGCTTTTACGTTGTTCGATAACACAGTCTAAAAAAATCCACAAACTAGTTCACAAAATAAACTCTCAACTTTGTAATAATAACTCTTGGCTTCACAGTCCGTGCCCAGGCTCTCTCTCTCGTCTATCTGCTGTGTGGCTCTATTTATGCCGCTCTCCCTGTGCTCACTGAAATTAGAGACAGGTGTTAGACATAATTTAACTCGGGTGTAAGCGCCCTTACCGCTTTCTCTCTCTCCGGAGAGATGCTTGACCACGCCCCCACTGCCACAGTGAGTTAAATACTTTAACATCTCACCACACTGTATGGATTTGTAAATTTATTTGTGATATAAGTGTTGGATTGAGGTTGGCTAATTGCACTAAAGCTAGCAGCAAAACATTGCAGTGAAAAAAAAAGCAACAGTGTTCCATTTGGGATGATACTACCCTATGATTTCATAGATGGCTAAGTGAATAGTGTACAGTCTAAGTGCACAGTGCATGATTTGGGACAGCAAGAGTTTAAGGTTGTCACAGAGACAAGTATGATTTCTCAGGACACCTATTTCTGTGAAATCTGTAAGTTAGTAGGGTGCATTTAGAGAGTGTTATTAAAAAAACAACAACAAAAAAAAAACAACAAAAAAAAAACACCAACAACAACAACCTTTAAAGCTATAGTGTAAGGAATTTAATACTGAAAGCAATTAACTGGCTTTCACCTTGGTTGCCTGCCAAGAAAAATACTGTAAATTCCAAAGAAAGCTATTCACAGAAATGTGCTTGTGGCATTTTTGGCAGATGCACTGCTAGTTGATACCAGTGTGTTATAAAGTAACAAATCTCTTTTCACTTCAAGAAAATATGCCAGTCTCTGACATTATTTCAGTTTTTTTATTTTTTATTTTATTTTAACAATTGTTTACAGTCTTTCGCACTATTGACTTTTTTTTTTTTTTTTTTTTTTTAAATCTGGTGTGTTATTGTGGATAAACCCCAAGACAATACGGACCTTGATTGGTCATTTACATGTCAGCCAGACAGTCTCTTCCTGTCTATGTGGGTGATTTTTGTCTAGAATAAGTTGCAAAGTGGACCAGACTTGATGCCACAATCAAAACCCTGGCAAGACTACACCTACAGTGGATCAGCATTTATATATAAAATGTAATTTGAAATGTGTAGCTGGATAATTCATCACATCAATAACAAATGTCTCCATTTTCAGCCACAGCACACATTATATATGATAAATTCTTAAGAAACATCTTCTGAGCAGGTTTCTTAATTGAAGGCCATTTAATTCCCCCACACTGTTATAAAGAAGCAGCACATACTATACATTCATGTTATCAGTTCACAAATTGCACAGTCAAAGTGTAAACACTGTTAGTGTGATTGTTATATGTTTAGATACATGCTACAGCAGAAACAGGCAGCATATACTGTGAATTTGAAGGTTATTTAAGTGTTAATTAACAACTTTCTAGCTCGTAGTCTGCCATAATAGTCCTCGCAGACAGGCATTAATCCTCCCTGAAAAGCATATACTTTTAATGCTACCCACATTGCCAGTATTTTTAAGAGAGCACTATCTCACCGCTTAGATAATTAGACACTAAAAGCTAATATTTTTTTATTTCTCGTGTGTTAGGCCATGATTTATTTTTCCTCATTAGCCAAGTAAAAAAAAAAAAAAAAAAAAAAATACTAATAATCTCTCAACTGCAGCCGGGGTTTGATCACTTTGATGGCTAGTTTGACCATAAAGAGTAAATTACTTTGTGGTTATGATGTAAGAATTTGAATTAAGCAATCTTTCAGCACTGTGCACAAATATGAGTATTTCAGAAATATATGAGGTTTTGCTAATCAGTTTATGTGACAATAAAAACAAGATACATCTCTATTTTTCCAAATAAAACACAATAAAACACAAGCTGAAGACTTGAGCCCATTTTACACTGCAAGCACAAGCAGGGCATGTTCATTTTTACACGCAAATTAACAGTTTGCATTGTTCACACTAGCAGTATCCATAGCAGAAGTGCAGCTGCAAGTAAAGTTTTGATTCTGAGCCTTTTTTATGCTGGGTGTAGCATGCTGAACTACTATACAGCAACTAAACATAATGTAAAAACTACTTTGTTACACCCATTATTAAAAAAAAAAAAAAAAAAAAAGACATCTGATGGGTTTGATACACACGCAGTGAACGACACAAACACTTTCAGTTAAATAATTCTATCAGAATCCAGGTAAGCAGTTTATTGCTACACTTTGGGCTTGGATTACATTTTGTATGGCCTGGATTAATTACCATTTGGATGTAAATTTAGTCTCTTTCCTTATGCAAATGAAGGCTTCACGATGATCACGTTTGTAATAGTTCTCAATGGCCCACTCCTGATAACCATTTTATAATTAATGGCCATTTTTAAAATAAACCCTTAAGTAATGAAATACTTTAGAATTGGCTTAATTTTCTACATAGAGTCACAGCTTTGTTGAGCAGCAAAAAGCATGTCAATGTGTGAAAGCACACAGCGAGCCTGCCATTTTAATTATGCTGCTTAAATGGAAGTATAGTCAAACAGGTCTTATGTCTGTTGTGTTCCTTAATATGAATAGTGTCTGGTGGCCAGATATTTTCTGGAATAGATGTACAGATAAATTATGAAACCAATCAATGAATTTTTAGCTCCTCAACTGTTAAATTATATTAGATTTAATCAAGTTCACAAAGTGTGCAAACTAAGGCCCTACTTGGAGTCATCTCCAAGTTGAGCTTCATTTAATTAAACTGCCCCTAAGTACCACTGGAATAGAGAAGAAGTGGAGAAGAGAGTTGAAAGTATTACTTCTAACGTCAGACTACACCAAAAGCTCTTAGTTTAAGAAATGCCCTCAGTGAAATAGTTTGTGTCATTTGTCCATTACTAACAGTGTAACAACAATTTTATATAATATATATACACACACACATACAGTATATGGAGTGGTGGTGGAGGCGTAGTGGACTAAAGCACTGAACTGGTAAGCAGAAGGTTGTTGGTTCAAACCCCACAGCCACCACCATTGTGTCCTTGAGCAAGGCACTTAACTCCAGGTTGCTCCAGGGGGATTGTCCCTGTAATAAGGGCACTATAAGTCGCTTTGGATAAAAGCGTCTGCCAAATGCATAAATGTAAATATATATAGTGTAATATTTAAGCAGGATCCCACTTGCAATTGCCTTTGTACTGAATATCGGATAGGTTTAGTACCTTAAGATGCCCCAGTAAACAATACAAATGCAAAGATCAATAAAAACTGTACAGAGTACAGTACATTTGCTCTGGACAAACAGTTCTTGGCATGAAACTGAATTGTGCAGAGGAGATTGTGCTGAAGTAGTTTAAAAATAGATTGAGACTCAGGCAGCATACATGGGGCTGTTCAGCTGAATGATTAGCTCAGACAGTTTAGGTAAGAGTTGTTGAGTTGTGTGACAGCCTGTAGGAAGAAAACGGTTACTTGTAGTCTGCTTGTTTTGGCCTGAAAGCCCCTTAACCCTTTCCCAGGTGCTAATGGACAGATCATGTGGCTGCAGGCCCTCTATATACACAGTGCAGTGTATGTGTCCTTCACAGCAATAAATCTGTGCCCCAGAAATGAATTGAGTCATGGTCACCACTCACTGAATGGCTTTCCTGTTGAGTAGACCCATACTACAAAAAAAAAAAAAAAAAAAAAAAATGAATTTGAATTTCTTTTCATCACTGATGTATTTGTAAAATGACACAACTGTGTCAGCTGGCTTGCAAAAAAAAAAAACAGCATGTGGGTTTTGAACAACATAAAGGTAAGAATTTTTCCATTTTTAGGTAAACTACTCCATTAACTGGTGGATCATCCTCAAAATAAAATGGTCTCTTAAAAGACACTTAGTAGATGCTGTACAAAATTCAGAATTAAAGACAAAGAAATTTAGAAAATCTTAAATTTATTTTAAATTATTACCTAATAATATTTGCATTAAAATATGTCCTTGTCCTTGCCAAAACACTGTCCTTGCCAAAACCTAAAACTCAATTGAAGCCACAAGTCACAGGTCTTACCATGTTCTAGTTTTAATCTGAGGGTGAAAACGCTCTACTCTGTGTTATAGATCATTTTCTTAGACAATGTCAAGTGAATTTTCTAAGAAGCTAAGTAAAAAGCGTACCAGATATCCACATTCATTCAGTTCCTTTACCGTATACACACACATTCGCTCTTTGTCTTAAGTCTGGTATGCTGAAAACAGCTCCATTAATGTTTTCACATTCACAGTTATGAATGACATACAAATCACGTACTGTATGTGACATATTTTTAATTCAAAACAGCAAATTTCACCAAATTGTCCTTGTTGTAATTGTTATATACTGACAACATACATGACATTAGCACTCTTAACCTGAACTGCTGACACTGATGCGTGCATTCTGCGTGGCGCTGGAATAATCCGAGGTTCCCACTCAGCTTCTTAAGTTTGTGTCCTGCCATGATGTGGTGGCTTTTTATGATTGAATTCTATCTCATGTTATTAAATGTGCTTAAGTTGTTTCTTGTGACATACAAATCAGCCTGATGTCTTAATTGGTTGAGACAGGCTTGTTAGCTAATTACTAAACGTCCATTGTGATGTCACTGCTTTCACCTGTGTGTAATGACTGACTCTATTTATACTGCTCTCCATTGTGAGGAAATTGTACCTTGATGAAGGCTTGTTGCCAAAAAGTTTGTAATAAAATAAACTTTTAAGAGAGTGTGCAGTTCTTTATTTTTCTTTTGAAAGTTTTTGTCCTAAATTGCACCTCCAAACTTAAGGTGTACATTTGCTCCAGTGTCTATCTAAAAGATGAAATATGAACGCCACACATAGCTGTGCACTTATACAATGTGCTGCAAATGGGAACATGCAAAAAAAAAAAAAAAGTGTAACTTGGGTAACATGAACATTTTGCGATTCAATAATCCAGAGGCCTCACTTAGTGGGGGGCTTTTGAAAATGCTAAGTCTATTTCCAAGCACCATGACTAATTGACAGAGTTTACAATTATAAACAAGGAGCAGTCCATGTAGTCATGGAATTTGTCACTTGCCTATAATGAAGACATGCATAAAAATATAATACTCATACTCTAATGATTCCACATACACAAAAGGATGCCTAAAAACTCACCTCTGTATTCTGTAAAGACCCCATGAAATCAAAATATAATTTTTGTGTCTTTAAGTTCATGTCTATCATCTTTGAAGCCGTCCATATTGCTAGTGCAGTCCTAAAATTTCACTAAATTAACTTTAACTGTACTGTATGCATTTAAAATCTACAATACTTATCTTCCAGGAAAACTGACATTTTTTTAGTTTCAGTGTTAGTGCTTAAGTTTGTGTTATAAAATAATTTAACATTTGTCTTCAATCACATGTATAAAGATTCAAATTAACAGTGTTAGCATTGCCGTTATTATTATATGTGTTTTATTCTGAATTACATTATTTGACAACTGCACTACACAATGTGAAACTGAGCGTGAAATGTCTGCATGCAGCAGTAAAATCGTCTAAGGTATTATAGGGTATAAAAGGTAACAAAATGCTTTCATCACTCATTCAGACAACAGGTATAGTATCCTATGAAATAAACTATATAACTAGAACTGCAGAGGAATTTCTGCCCAATATTAAAATATTTTATGGTCTGAGAAAGAGAGGCATGGTGAGAAAAGGAAAATGTTAAGAAAATGTTTCTGATCTTTGAAAACAATGTTTCTGATTTTGATTTAGGCTTAATTGCCGATTTCAGGAATAGTACTTACACTTAATTAACTGTAAATTTTGACAAATTTGAGCTATTACTGAAAATGGGTCTCTATCTGTTCTGTAAAAACATGGGGTTGGCTCAGCTATGCTCAAATGCACTCCGAGAATATCCATCTCACAGGCACAGCACGTTTATTTGAAGGACTACAGAGAACAGCTTCTGATTCACAAAATGCTTCCAAACATAGAGATACAGTGCAGTTTACCCTGGCTGTGTACAAAGCTGATGGTTTAAATTTGTTTGCTACTGTATATGAGCAACAGAATTCATGCAACACATGATCTATGGAGGACTTTAAAATGTTTAAGTCCTGCATGCATTTAATGTTTAATGAAAAAGTGAAAGTAGGCCTTAATAATGCATAATCTTTGTAAACACTACATGGTGTATCGGCCCATGGGCCTCTCAGTTCTTAATCCGTCCTGGTTTACATTACATCACAACTGAGATTGAAACGTTACACTACATCAGTATAAACAACATGTGTAGTTAAGGGATTATGCAAATTTTAAAGCAACTCAAGTATACAAAAACTCCATATTATTCACCAAATAGTATTATAGAAATGCATTGTGGCATTTTATTAACCAAGATTATTGTTAAACGACCCATACACAAAAACTAAAACAAAAAAACATTGAATTTATATATTTGATACCGAGTAGCTTAAAACTGTCAACAATACGATGGGCATAGACATTAACCATTCATAAAAAAAGACATTTAGAAATGTTGCCAACACTTTCCATAAGTGAACTGCTAGCATTAAACAAGCCCTCAATGTTACGCGAGTAATATGACAATCCCCAGTAATGATTTTATAAAACAAAATAACTGAAGCAAACCAACAATCCAGAAGCACAATTTTATTTTTAAAACATATTCAGTTTTAACTTTCTGTTAGTGCTTTCAGAGACATATAAATACAATATGTTAAAGGGACGTTAACACTTTAATTCTGAAGGAGGAAGTAACAACTTCTGCTCAAGCATGCTAGTCAAGGGCGTAGCATCCGCGGGGGACGTGATTTTTGCCCCCCGCACTTTTCCAAGCTAAACCCATACCAAGTCCAAATGGTGGATTTGTATACAGGATTCTTTGTGTTTTGTTTCTTTGGGCTGATTGAGCAATCATCTAGCCAGTCACAGGTGAGTTTCATGAGCCGAAACAACTCTTACGTTATAGGCCATCAGTCAGACCATCTAATCAACACGGCTCTGTTCACTTCTACAAAGTTGCTTTCAACAATGCTCATTTATCCATGTTTTTTATCACCACTGATGTTGATCTAAATTAATAATCTAGAGATGAGGAACACACAAACAATAGTTATTTATTGGCATATCGTGATTGGCAATATTACGTGAAATGCACTGCAGAAAAACAAAACGAAAGACAATACTTCTTTTAAGCACACATTGTAAGTGGAGTTTATATCAGTGCACAAGTCTTCATTAAGTTATGATTTTTACATTATGTTTGTGAGGTAATAGTTTGATCGGCTGTTTTTGCCAATTTAAGCAGATTACTAGATCTGTGTTAAATATGTAAAGATAGTTTTAATATCAGCTCCTGTTTTTTACCTCTATGTTGGCGTGCAGTCGACAAACTGTAGGAAAAAAGATAGATCTTAGAACACATGAATTTTATTGAATAGATATGTAGACACTCTTTTTATACATGAAAACGAATGGACGTTATTGAAACTCATAATTATTATAAGACTATTATTGTTGTCTTTTGATAAAAGTCATGCTCTGCAGCTCACAAACTGTAGGGAAATTACAGATTTTCTTTGTTCTTTTAAAGCTTAAAACCTCTACTAAAGTCTATTTTGGGTCTGTAGACATACACATTCTAAAGGATTACAATTTTCTTTTGATCATTGATTCAGTGACTAACTAATTTCACACAAGAAACTCATTTGTCACCACCTTCTGGAATCACCAGAAATGGTCACTGAATCATTAAATGAATCTGAACAAATTTTGATGAACGTAGTCAAAAAACTCAAGCCACTTGTATACATTTAATTCCCTCAACGCACTAGCATAATTGTCATTATTGTAATTGATTAATTTAAACTTTTATTGTTATGTGTGAAACAGAAGTGCTCCACAAGATGCCCTTTATTTTTGCAGCTAATTTTGCTAAATTTTGCAATTATTTTGCAATACTTGAATCTTTAAAATACTACAAATATTAAAAGTAAATAATACGTATATATTAATATAATAATTATACTTGTATATCCATATATACTGTAGTATATTGATACTGCACTGTAAGTGTTGGGTCTGCGTGAGCCACCTACTGACAGCTGTCTCCCCCCACACCCCCCACTTTTAAAATGACTTCTATGACTCTGATGCTAGTGATTGACGGCTGCTAGCGACAAGCTTCTCCAACTTTCGGCTTTCAGCTGCCATTGACTGGTACTTCCTGCTGCCAGCTGTCGATTTCTCTGAACCCTGGTTAGACAGCAATGATAAAATATGAACAAATAAATAAATGAGCCAATGTTGCTATGTTGGGTCGGACGTGGCACTCAAACAAACAGAGGAATGTTTTGATAGTGCCACAGAGCCACAATGCACTTTTAGGTGAAATCAACCAATAAATGACTTATAGATATAGTTTACAGGTGTGTCGGCATATGAAACTGGGATACAAGAAAGAATTTTAACACTGAAAAAATTACACCAGCTTTAATGACAGTGAATATTTCCGAACTTCAAATCAAACTATAAAATGAAATGACTGGAAGTAGGGTGGGCAAATGTCACAAGCTTGATCCTGTTTCATACTTTTTCCACCCCAATCTGTTCATTCATGTTGCTAAGGAAACGTGGATAATGTAGTCTGACAAGGTTATACTTGTGGTCTCATCCATTCATCATCATAAACTCCCAATAGAAATAATTCATGATTTTTGCTCTTGAGGAAATCTGTTTCTCCACAAGTCACAATTAAAACCATAATCCTATAACCCTCTGGGGCACATCAAGGCATTGGTGTATCTTGGACTCTCTGCTGAAATATGGTCATATAGATGCCATGAATAACCTTGTCTAGTCAGTGGCATTTTTCAGCTTGGAATAAAAATAAATAAATAAATAAATAAACTGTTTTAGAAGTGAAGTCAGGAATGTTTATATCATCTAACATATTGCCAGGGTTGGGAGGGTTACTTTTGAAATGTATCCCACTACAGATTACAGAATACATGCTGCAAAATGTAATTTGTAACATATTTTGTTAGATTACTCAAGGTCAGTAACATATTCTAAATACTTTGAATTACTTCTTCAGCACTGGTAGACTTTTTTTCATTTTTTTTTCATTTTGATTATAAAAACCCTGCCAGTACAGCAAGTACAAAATACATATGTTAAAAATACATTATCTGAAAAACCTAAATATCTTATGCAGTGTTGTTTCTAAAACAAGATAAATCAAACTGATCTTGGTTTAAGGATTTTTCGATATTTTTACAGGAAAACAATACAAAAATTATTAACAAGAATACAGTTTTTGCCCTAAAATCATAGATCTTACTAGAAAAAAGAAATTATGATCCAACGTGAATATTCTTGATAAAATAATATGATTGTGTCTGGTAACGTGCATGAAAAATGGCTAAAATAGCATTTTAGCTTAGCGTAAAGCTGACAATTTACACAAGGCTTATTTTTATTTCTTCTGCTCCAAACTTACTTCTCTGTCTGCTCATATGAATGTAACCAGGGGCGGGACCCCATTTCGAAAAATTTTGCTTAAAAAAATGACAAAACTTATTTTAAATCATCATTTTAAATTCTTCCTATCAGACATTGTAGCCAAGTACATTCAAAATGTTTAATGAAATAAAAATCCAGTTAATGATAATTAATACATGTTTTCCAGTTGTTCCACAATACAGTGATAAAAAAAAGCAATATTTACCTACATGTATGTTTACAAAACATTGTGTGTGTGAACAGGGTGTGCAAAACCTACTACTTCACCCAGTAACATTTTGAAATTCAGTTGTTACAGTATATATTAATATTATAACCCAACAATTGTTTATTGTTGTCCAGATTGTCATTATAATATGATACAGTATTATTATTTTTACTTTGAGGAGTTGTTGTATTCAATATTAATATAGTTCTCTCTTATTTACTTTCACCTGGAGCTTATATTCTAATGCTGCAGTGTATTTGTAACATGGGTGTCTTGGAGAGGACGCAGGAGTAGATTCCTTTTAATCTTTTAATTATAAATGTTGGAGTGGACACAAAAACTGGAGTGGAAAACTATAAGGCTAACAGGCTAACAATACAAAAAACGTGACACTTTGCAACATAGCACTTCAAGGACTGACAAAGACTTAACAAAACTAGAGGGTTTTTATACACTGAGAAACAAACGAGGGAATAGAAGGCAGGTGCAGATGATGATGAACTGAGAGGAGTGATTAAGGCAGTGAATCCTGAGAAATGGAGTCTGGGGGAAACTTCAAATAAGAGTCCTTGAAGAGAATGAGGGAGACGGACTGTGACATTACCTCACGCTACCCCCACCCTACCCCCCCTTTTTAAAGGGCGACTCCTGGTGCCCAAGGACGGATGAGGAGGGTATGATGATGCAGAAGATGAAGGATCCAAGGATGATGATCAGGAGGCCTAGGGGGCAGAGATGGATCCAGGGAAGGTGGAGCTGTGGGAGGCTCGAGGGACAGAGCCGTGGAAGGCGGAGCCATGGGAGGCTTGGGGCAGAGAGCCGTGGAATAGAGTACAGGCAGAGACTGGGTATCGACCTCCGCGGTCGTGAGCATGGGCAGAGACTGGGGAATGACCTCCGCGGTCGTGGACGTGGGCAGAGACTGGGGAATGACCTCCGCGGTCGTGAGCATGGGCAGAGACTGGGGAATGACCTCCGCGGTCGTGGACGTGGGCAGAGACTGGGGAACGACCTCCGCGGTCGTGGGCAGAGACTGGGGAACGACCTCCGCGGTCGTGGGCAGAGACTGGGGAACGACCTCCGCGGTCGTGGGCAGAGACTGGGGAACGACCTCCGCGGTCGTGGGCAGAGACTGGGGAACGACCTCCGCGGTCGTGGGCAGAGACTGGGGAACGACCTCCGCGGTCGTGGACGTGGGCAGAGACTGGGGAACGACCTCCGCGGTCGTGGACGTGGGCAGAGACTGGGGAACGACCTCCGCGGTCGTGGACGTGGGCAGAGACTGGGGAATGACCTCCGCGGTCGTAAGCATGGGCAGAGACTGGGGAAGAGTCCTTTTCCTTCTCCTCCTCTTTCGGCCAGCAGGGAGTGTGGTTACGGGGTTGGTCGAGGCTACAGGCACTGGGACGGTCGAGGCTACAGGCACTGGCTCTGGGACGGTCGAGGCTACAGGCACTGGCTCTGGGACGGTCGAGGCTACAGGCACTGGCTCTGGCTCGTTAACCGTGGCAGGCATTGGCTCTGGCTGGTTAACCATGGATGTTACCATTGACTGCAGTAGAGCATCGACCACTGGAAACTGAAGAGGATGAGCCCCCCCAAAAAAATTATTTTGGGAAATTAAATGGAGAGGAGTTACCTTGGAGATAGGGGGCATGAAAGTCCTCATCCTCCAAACCCACAGTGATTGATGAGCCGCAAAGCTGCAGAGCCACCTCCACGTAGTTGGAGATCGTCCAGTGAACTCCCGACAGAGGCATCAGCTCCTTCAATGCACTACTCAGTCCAACCCTTAAGAAACTCACCAGAGCGTGGTCATCATAGTGCACCAAATTAGCGAGATGGAGAAACTCACGTATGTGATCCTCAATTGGACAGTCTCCTTGTTCTAGGAGGAGGATTGCTACTGCAGGCGGTAGATCCATTTGGTTGGGCTCGATGCTCGTGAGGGTCTAGACGAGTGGAAGAGGAGGATTAGAGGGATCACTGGAGTAGAAGATGACGTCTGGAAGAGCATGTAAGATTATCCGTATTTTTGTTAGGTCCGTATTCTTTGTTGTTGGTCAGTCCTTCTGTAACGTGGGTGTCTAGGAGAGGAAGAGGAACAGAGGAGACACAGGAGTAGATTCCTTTTAATCTTTTAATTATAAACATTGGAGTGGAAAACAAACTATAAGGCTAACAGGCTAACAATACAAAAAATATGACACTTCACAACGTAGCACTTCAAGGACTGACAAAGACTTAACAAAACTAGATGGTTTTTATACACTGAGAAACAAACGAGGGAATAGAAGGCAGGTGCAGATGATGATGAACTGATAGGAGTGATTAGGGCAGTGAATCCTGGGAAATGGAGTCTGGGGGAAAACTTCAAAATAAGAGTCCTTGAAAAGAATGAGGGAGACAGACTGTGACAGTATTGTTTATCATGTTGCAAAAGGCTGTATTTTATGTAGGCTAAGCATTGTAGGCAACATTTGTTACAGTATTGTAACAGTAAACATACAAGCCACGATGGCCCCTCAGCACACTAGAGCATAATGTAAAAAATTGTAACAGTCACCTCTTTGCAGCCTGAACTTTGTGACACCTGTGCTAAAAACAGTCTAGACACAGCACAACGAATGAAAGAGAACGCAGGTGTCTAGACATGCATTTTTGAAACCTGAAGTTATTTTTAATTTGACACTGTGTCTAAAAATGTGCTGGTCTTGTGTGAGACACTGAAGAAACAGCAAGATGCAGTGCACCAGTCAAGGATGTTCGTCCAGTGCTTTTACATAGACGCATGCAAAAGCACATCCGTTTGTGCGTATCTGTGTGAGTGAGCGCACGTGGACAAAACAAGTTTGGAAGGCCTGTATATTTTTTTCATAACCCAAAGTCCTACTGACCCGAACCAGGCGGCTTTGTGAACCGCTCTGAGACCGCAGACAACAGAATTTTCGCGTGTGTACCCAGAACAACATGTCACTCCTCAAGCGGTTTTTGCAGAGCTTTCCTACCCGGGCCGGGGGGCCCCCGACTTCCGGGGCCCCACGCATTTGCGTGGTGGTTAAAACTGCTACTGAATGTAACACATTATAAGAAAGTGTTTCACCGCTGTTCAAATGCACTTTGGATCACATCATTTATATGTATACATTTTTCCATCTGAAAGGATTAAATATTAAATGAAACAAATGACAATAAAATGCAAAGTAATCTCTTCAGTGATCAAAATACTTTTTGAATGTAACTGTATTCTAATTACCAATGATTTAAATTCTAACTGTAGTGGAATAGGAGTTACTTATATTTTGTATTTTAAACACGTAATCCCGTTACATGTATTCTGTTACTCCCCAACACTGCATATCGCCCAATGTTTATGGAAAATCAGATAATCTGAAAGTTGGCTGGAAAAGACTCAAGGCTGTTGCAGACCGTATCTGTAAATTTACTTGCATGTGTTGATGGATGGCTCTTGACCTTTCCAATATGCTGTATGTGCCGACATATCACGCTCCATAGGAACAGCTGCTCATAAGGTATATGTGTATAGATATATCTGTGCCCCCCAGCAACTTTCATGCACACAAGCAAATTTTCTACATTCCTGCAAGGAAATGTGGAGTAAGATAAGGTGATGGTCAATTCTACTTGTTGCAAAAAACATAATAATTGCTGGCAACTGTTATTTAATTTCCATAAAAATATAAAGGTAGCTATGATACTTCTCGCCAGCCAATGCAATGTGTGTCAACAGTGAGGAAATCAAAACTAGTCAGTAGCCAGCTAGCTAGTTAGTCTAACTATCATTAGCGAGTTCGCTAGCTATCATTAGCTAGATCACTAGCTAGCAAGCTAAAATGGAACATCATTCAGATTCGCCTTCAAAATTCCTCCTTTTGTGTTCCATGAAAAAAAAAAGAGAGATAGAAACAGGTTTGGAATGACATGATAAATAATTACATTTTTGAAAACATGACATGAAAATAATTACATTTCCATTTTTGGGTGAACTATTTCTTTAATGTGTTTGCAAAAACAACAACAAAAATACAAAACAAAAAAAAAAAACGTACTGATTGTGGCAGTGGGGGCGTGGTCAAGCGTCCATCCGAACAGAGAGAAAGTGGTAAGGGCGCTTACACCTGAGCTAGATTATGTCTAACACCTGTCTCTGATTCCAGTGAGCATGGGGAGAGTGGCATATAAGCAGCCACGCCACCAGCAGAGAGAGAGAGAGAGTTTGGCACGAGAGTCTCACGGTGAAGCTACTGATTTGTGACGTTAAAGAGCTGTGATAAAGACTTTGTGATGATTAAGAGACTGTGACTAGGAGCCTGTGAGGCTAAAGAGTTTGTGAAGCTGAAGAAGTTACTGTGCCAGTTGTGACTGTGTTCGTCGAAGTCTGTGATTAAAAGCTCACCTGAGACCTGAAACATCCTGTCCCAGTGTCCTCCTTCCCTCATTCTATGTGTCTTCCCTTACACTGATATAACATTGAGACTAGAAACAGCTTGAGTTTGATTGCACGTCAATGTCGATGACAATGATTTGATGTGCATGACATGTCTTGTCCCAGCTAACATTGTTCTAAAATCTTTTTCCTAACATTCCATTTTGGTTGTCGGAACGGTGATTTAAAATGATTTTATAATGTTAAAATGTCCAGATCCCTATCTGTCACTCACTCGACGTTGTGTCGATGTAGTGACACTAGGGGTCACTCTTGGGAGCCCGAGACACCTCTGGTCTTTGATAAAAGGCCAATGAAATTGGCGAGTGGTATTTGCATGCCACTCCCCCGGACATACGGGTATAAAAGGAGCTGGTATGCAACCACTCATTCAGATTTTCTCTTCGGAGCCGAACGGTCATGCTCACTGAGCTGAATACTACTGTTTATTCACCTCTGCTGGATCTGAAGGCGCATTTCAGCGGCTTCTCCCCCCTCTGCACTGGTGCACTGCAGAGAATGCCCCTGGGCGCTTCGGCAGAAATAAAAGAGTATATTTCTCTAAAAGAGTATATTTCTCTAAAAGAGCGGCACACACGGAACGTCTTTTTAAAGACGCGTCTTTTTAAAGATGCTTTTCCGATTGTGTGTTATTCCTGGTTGCGCTCATTATCTCTTGCCTTCTGACGGTCACGATCACTGTCTTTCGTGTCTGGGCACTGCTCACGCGGAGACAGCGTTTGTGGATGGTCATGTTCTCATTGCGAGAATATGTCCATTGCAACGTTGCGGTCGCGGCTCGCCTTCGTAAGAAAGCGAGCCACCCCAGAGGCTCCCGCCTCGGTCCTTTTACCCACGGGTATGAGGCCAACGTGGCTAGCACTGGGGGCGATTTGGGGACCCCAATGGGACCGCCTCTGCCGGGTATCCCTCCGCGGACCTCCCATTCCCCAGCACGCTCATCTGCCCCAATCAGGCTTCTGGATGAGTCCGCCGGCTCATCTCATGGCAAGTTCGACCTCTTATTCGGAGCCCGCGAAAGTGATGAGCTCTCAAACGCAGCATCGGAGAGTGGGCTCGTCCAGTCGGAAGCCTCAGCTGGGCTCCTCCCTTTGGGGTCGATTGCCCAGTCACAGGCTGACGCGGAGATGACGACATGCTTTCCTGGGCAGCCGCAAGCGTCGGCTAGAGTGGAACTCACTGCTCTTCCCTGAACCCTCGTGGCTCGGTGATTGGTTCCTGGGCTCGCGGCGCCGCTCAAAGCCACGCCCCGCCCCCGTTCCTTTCTTCCTGGAAGTGCATGAAGTGCTGACAAGGTCGCGGGAGGCACTTTTTACTTCCCGGTCCCGATCTTTTCAGCTTCCCTGCCCTCACTACCCTCGATGGTGGGACGGCCAAGGGCTATTCGGCAATCCCCCGGTGGATAAAGGCGCTCGTGGTGCACCTATGCCCACAGAGCGCCGCCACCTGGCACGGGTGCCCAAAGCCCCCGTCCAAGGCCTGTAGGTTTACGTCGTCTCTGACGGCCAAGGCCTATAGTGCCGATGGACAAGCCACCTCCACCCTGCACGCCATGGCTCTCCTGCAAGTCTGCCAAGGCGCTAAAGGAACTGCATGAGGGTAGTTCCGCCCTGGGATTGATGCAGGAACTGCGCTCGGCAACCGACCTCACTCTCCGAGCGACGGAGGTCACGGCCATCTACTCATCGCCAAGGGCGTCCCCCTGCGGTGACTGCACCGGCTCCACCGTAGCCCGTTCCTTCGGCCCGGCCCTGGCGTGGAGCCCACCGCAGGAAGCAGACGCCACCCATCTCACGGCCGCCCAGAACCCATGTGAAAGGCTTCAAAGTGCCCTTGAGACAGGCAACCCAGGGACAACGAAACCCGCTGCTCTGGAGCTGGTAAGCAGATCTCCATCTTTTTGTTACCTTTTGCATTTAATTGCGCTGCATGCCCAAGTGGCTGCATTACTCAAGAGCTCAGCAAGAGTGGTTTCCTTGTTCCCTGGGTCACATATCCAGTGTGCACAGCCGTCATCACGACCACCGTCCACTACTCTATTTGGAAGATTTGGTGCTCCAGCGGCGGTTTTCTGCCCCTGAGCGCCCAGCTGTGGCACAAATCCGCCCCTGATGTGGCAGTCTCCACGGGTCACGAGGACAGGCCTCTTCCTCCCCCGTCCCAGGCTGTTCTGGGGGTGGTCACAAGGAGCCAGGTAAGTGCTTCGATGTCCTTAGGCTCCGCAAGGCCACGATGTGGTGTGGCACCTCGAGCTCCGCCCTGCCGCGAGGCCCCACCTGCCGGTACGTCCGATGTTGTCCCTTTGGTCCCCCTTGCGCGGAACTTGGACGCATGGCTTGCGCTTTCCAATCTGTCGCGAGGGCTGGTCCGGACCGTCCGACTCGGCTGCGCGATTCACTTCGCCTGGCATCCGCCCAGGTTCAGCGGTGTCCACTTCACCTTGGTGAAAGACGAAAATGCTGCTACCTTGCACGGAGATCGCTACCCTCCTACAGAAGGGCGTGATAGAACCTGTTCCTCCAGCCGAGATGAAGAAGGGGTTTTTCAGCCCCTACTTCATTGTACCGAAAAAAGGCGGTGGGTTGAGGCCAATCTTGGACCTGTGAGTTCTGAACTAGGCTTTACACAGACTCCCGTTCAAGATGCTGATGCAAAAACACATTCTGGCGAGCGTCCGGCATCAAGATTGGTTCGCGGCGGTAGACCTGAAGGATGCATACTTCCACATCTCTATCCTTCCTCGACACAGACCTTTCCTGAGGTTTGCGTCCGAGAGTCAGGCGTATCAGTACAAAGTCCTCCCTTTCGGCCTGTCCCTGTCTCCTCGCGTCTTTACGAAGGTCACAGAGGCTGCCCTTGCCCCGTTAAGGGAGGTTGGCATTCGCGTTCTCAACTATCTCGACGACTGGCTAATCCTAGCTCATTATTTGAGACATGTTGTGCGCACACAAGGACCTGGTGCTCTCACACCTCAGCCGACTAGGGCTTCGGATCAACTAGGAAAATCCTCCCAGTTCAGAGCATCTCTTTTCTCAGTTTGGAGTTGGACTCAGTCTCCTTGACGGCGCAACTTACGAATGAGTGTGCCCAGTCTGTGCTGGCCTGTTTGAAGGCGTTCAAACAGAAAACAGCGGTTCCACTGAAACCTTTTCAGAGGCTCCTGGGGCATATGGCATCCTCGGCGGTAGCCACCCCACTCGGGTTGATGCATATGAGGCCGCTTCAGCACTGGCTCCAGACTTGAGTCCCAAGATGGGCATGGCGCCACGGGACACGTCGCGTGGTCATCACACCGGTCTGTCACCGTCTTTTCAGCCCTTGGACCAACCTCTCATTTCTAAGGGCAAGTGTTCCTCTAGAACTGGTCCCCAGGCGCGTCGTGGTCACGACAGACACCTCCAAAATGGGCTGGGATGCTGTTTGCAATGGGCACGCAGCCACCGGCCTTTGGACGGGTCCATGACTGCATTGGCACATCAACTGCCTCGAGTTGTTGGCAATTCAGCTCACCTTGCGGAGGTTTTGGCCGTTGATCCAGGGCAAGCACATGTTAGTTCAGACAGACAACACGACAACGGTAGCATATGTCAACCACCAAGGCGGTTTGCGCTCTCATTGTATGTCACAACTCGCCCGCCGTCTCCTCCTCTGGAGTCAGCAGCACTTCAAGTTGCTGTAAGCCACTCACATCCCGGGCAACCTCAACACTACAGCGGAGTGTGGAGACTCCACCCTCAGGTGGTCCAGCTGATTTGGAGTCGATGCCACAGGCACAGGTGCACCTGTTCACCTCGCAAGAATCCTCCCCACTGCCTGCTCTGGTATGCCCTGACCGAGGCCCCCCTCGGCATAGATGCGCTGGCACACAGCTGGCCCCCTGGTTTTCAGGTTACTGTCACATGATCCTGAGTGCCTGACCGGGCTATGTGCCCAAGGTTCCCACCACACCTTTAGCACTGCCCCAGGAGGAGGCAGACCCAGCCCTGTTGTCGCTGTGTCCGGTGCGTGCTTTACGCATCTATTTGGATCACACGCAAAGCTTTAGAATCTCTGAGCAGCTCTTTGTCTGCTTTGGTGCACATTCAGCTTTCAGTTTCAGTTTCAGCTGTATTAATACTCAACATTCTAAAAACAGAGAAAATGATGCTACCACACAATGAAGAATCATGTAATAACGTGATATATATATATATATATATATATATATATATATATATATATATATATATATATATCATATAGAAAATACATTTTCAAGAAACTGGTTTAAATGTGTTAAGCCCACATTTCACATAACTTACAATCACATAATATATGTGTAAAGTGTATACTTCAGTTATTATAACAACCTAAAACATGAATACAAATACAAAACCAAGAACTCATGCATAATTGCAACTTTTTCCTGTTATACTGTTCACAGTGCTGTACATACAGTGCATCCGGAAAGTATTCACAGCGCTTCACTTTTTCCACATTTTGTTATGTTACAGCCTTATTCCAAAATGGATTAAATTCTTTATTTTCCTCAAAATTCTACAAACAATACCCCATAATGACAATGTGAAAGAAGTTTGTTTGAAATCTTTGCAAATTTATTAAAAATAAAAAATGAAAGAAATCACATGTACATAAGTATTCACAGCCTTTGCCATGACACTCAAAATTGAGCTCAGGTGCATCCTGTTTCCACTGAGATGAGATGTTTCTACAACTTGATTGGAGTCCACCTGTGGTAAATTCAGTTGATTGGACATGATTTTGAAAGGCACACACCTGTCTATATAAGGTCCCACAGTTAACAGTGCATGTCAGAGCACAAACCAAGCCATGAAGTCCAAGGAATTGTCTGTAGACCTCCGAGACAGGATTGTATCGAGGCACAGATCTGGGGAAGGGTTCAGAAAAATGTCTGCAGCATTGAAGGTCCCAATGAGCACAGTGGCCTCCATCATCCATAAATGGAAGAAGTTTGGAACCACCAGGACTCTTCCTAGAGCTGGCCGCCTGGCCGAACTGAGCGATCAGGGAAGAAGGGCCTTAGTCAGGGAGGTGACCAAGAACCCGATGGTCACTCTGACAGAGCTCCAGCATTTCTCTGTGGAGAGAGGAGAACCTTCCAGAAGAACAACCATCTCTGCAGCACTCCACCAATCAGGCCTGTATGATAGAGTGGCCAGACGGAAGCCACTCCTCAGTAAAAGGCACATGACAGCCCGCCTGGAGTTTGCCAAAAGGCATTTGAAGGACTCTCAGACCATGAGAAACAAAGATTGAACTCTTTGGCCTGAATGGCAAGCGTCATGTCTGGAGGAAACCAGGCACCGCTCATCACCTGGCCAATACCATCCCTACAGTGAAGCATAGTGGTGGCAGCATCATGCTGTGGGGATGTTTTCAGCGGCAGGAACTGGGAGACTAGTCAGGATCGAGGGAAAGATCCTTGACATCCTTGATGAAAACCTGCTCCAGAGCGCTCTGGACCTCAGATTGGGGCGAAGGTTCATCTTCCAACAGGACAACGACCCTAAGCACACAGCCAAGATAACAAAGGAGTGGCTCCAGGACAACTCTGTGAATGTCCTTGAGTGGCCCAGCCAGAGCCCAGACTTGAACCCGATTGAACATCTCTGGAGAGATCTGAAAATGGCTGTGCACCGATGCTCCCCATCCAACCTGATGGAGTTTGAGAGGTCCTGCAAAGAAGAATGGAAGAAACTGCCCAAAAATAGGTGTGCCAAGCTTGTAGCATCATACTCAAAAAGACTTGAGGCTGTAATTGGTGCCAAAGGTGCTTCAACAAAGTATTGAGCAAAGGCTGTGAATACTTATGTACATGTGACTTTTTCGTTTTTTATTTTTAATAAATTTGAAAAGATTTCAAACAAACTTCTTTCACGTTGTCATTATGGGGTATTGTTTGTACAATTTTGAGGAAAATAAGGAATTTAATCCATTTTGGAATAAGGCTGTAACATAACAAAATGTGGAAAAAGTGAAGCGCTGTGAATACTTTCCGGATGCACTGTACATACTGTACATACACACTTGTACTATAACATGAATACAAATATAAATAGAACATATGTGTTTAAAATAATTAAATATATGTTAATATGTATTAACATACATACGTATTTTAAAATGATTTAATATATGAATATTTGTTATATATGTATATAATATCTATTTATTTATCTATCTATCTATGTACATAATATACATATTTATGAGCATTTAAGTGTATAAAATATACAGCATATATTAATGGGTATTTATGTATACAATGTATATGAATATATATGTATTTATTTATTTATTTATTTGAATATATATATATATATATATATATATATATATATATATATATATATATATATATATATATACACAAACCTCAGTAAACAGTCAAAGTAAGTTTTTAATACACATTTAAATTGACAGCTTCAGTTTACACACTGAAGGCATCACATTTTTCATGCCAAAATGGCCTGATACCTGAAATAATCCATGGAGTCAGTCACATAGTCAGGATAGCCATTTCCTGCAGCCGCAAAACACCGCCATAACAGGACTGACCCACCTCATTGATTGACTGTGGGGATGGTGTCATTCTTGTCATCACCTTGTCATCTTACTCCAGACATACTGCTCACTCATGGGTCTAAAACTCATTTTCAGTTTAGTGTCATACATCTATAAAACCTTCTTCCAGGACTCCACAGGTCTTTCCTACTTCTTTCCTATTACTTCTTGAATATTCAAGTCAACATTTCCCTTGGTGAAGTTTTGCTTTCTTCCACACCCCAATAAGGTTGCTGTTGTACCATAGTTAAAAAATATTATGAATAGTGCTGCCAACTTTGTCTATTGAAAATTGAAGTGCCTTGGAAATGTACTTTTAGCCATGACCTTTCTTGTGTAATGAAATAATCTCCTCTATTAGCTTTTGTGACAGCTTATTTTTAATTGCATTTTTTGCATAGAAATAAATGTTTGCTTACAACACTAAACTTACATTTTAAAACTTAAATGCTATTGCAGATTGATGACTTCATTTTGTTTTAAAACAGTTACTTGTGTAGTCTTACATATTTAAGAAACAGCTACATGCAATAGGGGTTGAACAATTATGACATGGCTGTATTTAAAAAAAAAATCCTGCTATTTACAAATATTAGGTTATATATTAACACTATGACTTTGAATGTGTCACTGAACTGATATAGATGTAAAGTTTCAAAATTCTGGGTCATCAGAAAAGCTTACCTTTGTAAATCCTTACTGTCTGGGGGGGTTGAATAATTTTCATTGTAACTGTATATAAACTCAGCAAAAAATGAAACGTCCTCTCAATTTCAACTGCTTTTATTTCAGCAAACTTTACGTGTAAATATTTGTATGAACATAAAAAGTTTCAACAACTAAGACATAAACTGAACAAGTTTCACAGACATGTGACGAACAGAAATTGAATAATGTGTCCCTGAACAAAGGGGGGCGGAGGTTGTCAAAATCAAAAGTAACAGTCAGTATCTGGTGTGGCCACCAGCTGCATTAAGTACTGCAGTGCATCTCCTCCTCATGGACTGCACCAGATTTGCCAGTTCTTGCTGTGAGATGTTACCCAACTCTTCCACCAAGGCACTTGCAAGTTCCCGGACATTTCTGGGGGGAATGGCCCTAGCCCTCACCCTCCAATCCAACAGGTCCCAGACGTGCTCAATGGGATTGAGATCTGGGCTCTTCGCTGGCCATGGCAGAACACTGACATTCCTGTCTTGCAGGAAATCACGCACAGAACGAGCAGTATCCCGCTCCAGAGTACAGGCCTCGGTGTAATGCTCATTCCTTCGAGGATAAACGCGAGTCCGACCATCACCCCTGGTGAGGCAAAACTACGACTCGTCAGTAAAGAGCACTTTTTGCCAGTCCTGTCTGGTCCAGCGAAGGTGGGTTTGTGCCCATAGGCGACGTTGTTGCCAGTGATGTCTGGTAAGGACCTGCTTTACAACAGGCCTACAAGCCCTCAGTCCAGCCTTTCTCAGTCTATTGCGGACAATCTGAGCACTGATGGAGGGATTGTACGTTCCTGGTGTAACTCGGGCAGTTGTTGTTGCCATCCTGTACCTGTCCCGCAGGTGTGATATTCAGATGTACCGATCCTGTGCAGGTGTTGTTACACCTGTTCAGGTGTTGTCTGCCACTGCGAGGACGATCAGCTGTCCTTCCTGTCTCCCTGTAGTGCTGTCTTAGGCGTCTCACAGTACGGACATTGCAATTTATTGCCCTGGCCACATCTGCAGTCCTCATGCCTCCATGCAGCATGCCTAAGGTACGTTCACACAGATGAGCAGGGACCCTGGGCATCTTTCTTTTGGTGTTTTTCAGAGTCAGTACAAAGGTCTCTTTAGTGTCCTAAGTTTTTATAACTGTGACCTTAATTGTCTACCATCTGTAAGCTGTTAGTGTCTTAACGACTGTCCCACAGGTGCATGTTCATTGATTGTTTATAGTTCATTGAACAAGCATGGAAAACATTGTTTAAACCTTTTACAATAAAGATCTGTAAAGTTATTTGGATTTTTACAAAATTATCTTTAAAATACAGTGTCCTGAAGTTTATATATATATATATATATATGGGTGTGTGGGCAGGTTTAAGTGGTTTACGAGGACTTTTTTTTTTTTAGGTTACAAACTGGTTATTACAAGTGTATTATGCTATAAAAGTGGTTTATGAGGACATTTCTAGTGTCCCCATAATTCTGATCACTGAAACATACTAAATAATGTTTTATTTAAAATTTAAAAATGCAGAACATTGTTTGTGAGGGTTAGGTTTAGGGGTAGGGTTAGGGTTATGGGATAGAATCTATAGTTCATACAGTATAAAAATCATTATGTCTATGGAGATTCCTCATGATGATAGCTGCACCAACATAAGTGTGTGTGTGTGTGTGTGTGTGTGTGTGTGTGTGTGTGTGTGTGTGTGTGTGTGTGTGTGTGTGAAAATAAAATAAATATAAAAAGCAAATGAGGTCCATATACAGGTGCATCTCAATAAATTAGAATGTCGTGGAAAAGTTCGTTTATTTCAGTAATTCAACTCAAATTGTGAAACTCGTGTATTAAATAAATTCAGTGCACACAGACTGAAGTAGTTTAAGTCTTTGGTTCTTTTAATTGTGATGATTTTGGCTCACATTTAACAAAAACCCACCAATTCACTATCTCAAAAAATTAGAATATGGTGACATGCCAATCAGCTAATCAACTCAAAACACCTGCAAAGGTTTCCTGAGCCTTCAAAATGGTCTCTCAGTTTGGTTCACTAGGCTACACAATCATGGGGAAGACTGCTGACTGACAGTTGTCCAGAATACAATCATTGACACCCTTCACAAGGAGGGTAAGCCTCAAACATTCATTGCCAAAGAAGCTGGCTGTTCACAGAGTGCTGTATCCAAGCATGTTAACAGAAAGTTGAGTGGAAGGAAAAAGTGTGGAAGAAAAAGATGCACAACCAACCGAGAGAACCGCAGCCTTATGAGGATTGTCAAGCAAAATCGATTCAAGAATTTGGGTGAACTTCACAAGGAATGGACTGAGGCTGGGGTCAAGGCATCAAGAGCCACCATACACAGACGTGTCAAGGAACTTGGCTACAGTTGTTGTATTCCTCTTGTTAAGCCACTCCTGAACCACAGACAACATCAGAGGCGTCTTACCTGGGCTAAGGAGAAGAAGAACTGGACTGTTGCCCAGTGGTCCAAAGTCCTCTTTTCAGATGAGAGCAAGTTTTGTATTTCATTTGGAAACCAAGGTCCTAGAGTCTGGAGGAAGGGTGGAGAAGCTCATAGCCCAAGTTGCTTGAAGTCCAGTGTTAAGTTTCCACAGTCTGTGATGATTTGGGGTGCAATGTCATCTGCTGGTGTTGGTCCATTGTGTTTTTTGAAAACCAAAGTCACTGCACCCGTTTACCAAGAAATTTTGGAGCACTTCATGCTTCCTTCTGCTGACCAGCTTTTTAAAGATGCTGATTTCATTTTCCAGCAGGATTTGGCACCTGCCCACACTGCCAAAAGCACCAAAAGTTGGTTAAATGACCATGGTGTTGATGTGCTTGACTGGCCAGCAAACTCACCAGACTTGAACCCCATAGAGAATCTATGGGGTATTGTCAAGAGAAAAATGAGAAACAAGAGACCAAAAAATGCAGATGAGCTGAAGGCCACTGTCAAAGAAACCTGGGCTTCCATACCACCTCAGCAGTGCCACAAACTGATCACCTCCATGCCACGCCGAATTGAGGCAGTAATTAAAGCAAAAGGAGCCCCTACCAAGTATTGAGTACATATACAGTAAATGAATATACTTTCCAGAAGGCCAACAATTCACTAAAAATGTTTTTTTTATTGGTCTTATGATGTATTCTAATTTTTTGAGATAGTGAATTGGTGGGTTTTTGTTAAATGAGAGCCAAAATCATCACAATTAAAAGAACCAAAGACTTAAACTACTTCAGTCTGTGTGCATTGAATTTATTTAATACACAAGTTTCACAATTTGAGTTGAATTACTGAAATAAATGAACTTTTCCACGACATTCTAATTTATTGAGATGCACCTGTATACAGTATATAAAGTGTGTGCGTGTACATATTATGCAAACTACTGATGTCCACTCTCCTCATGCTCCACCTGTAAAGTGAACAGATTTAAGAATTATTTATTTAGTTTGGCTACTTCATTCTATTGAACTTAACTTTATTTAGCATTTTGTGTTATCTTGGACTTACACCTAGAGGCATGGATATAGCATAATTCAAAATCAGTACTATTTAGTTACAGATGCCATTGCAGAAATTCACTATTTACAGTCAGCCATGGTTAATTGAGTTAAAGTGTACAATAACAGGGTGGTTATTAAGATTAAGCAAGCAGCATTTGGATGGTCAGACGATTCTCCCTCATGAGGGGACCCTCTGCATGTAGAATAAAACAGCTTATATAAGGTTTCTCAAAAATCTCATTTGAGTGCTAATGATTTTGTTTCACTGTTACAATTGATTTATTTAGGAGTAAAAGTTTTTAAAAAAGGAAAGAATTACTTTTAATGCAAGTGAATGGGTCACAAAGGCAGCATAAAAGTAATCCATAAGACTCCAGTGGTTTAATCTATATCTTTAGAAGCGATGTGATAGTTGTGATTGAGAAACAGATGAATAATTAAGTCTGTTTTTACCATACATCTCCACTAAGAATTATTTTTCTTTTGTGCATATCGCCACCTACTGGGCAGGGAGGAGAATTTATAGTAAAAAATGATTTAACTATTGAACTGTTTCTCACCCACAACTATCATTTCACTTCTGAAGACATGGATGTAACCACTAGAGTTACCTTGCCTTGATGTGCTTTTTGGAGCTTCAAAGTTCTGGTCACTATTCACTTGAATCGTGTGGACCTACAGAACTAAGATATTCTTCTAAAAATGTTTGTTTGTGTTCAGCAGAAGAAAGAAAGTCATACACATCTGGGATGGTATGAGGATGAGTAAATGATGAGAGAATTTTCATTATGGGGTGAACTATTCCTTTAAGACTTTTAGGTGAAATCAAACAACATATTGCTTACAGTACTTAAGCTTGACTTGGCATAATAAGTTTGGAGGGAAGAAATAATTTTGAGAAAATTACACACATCAGTTATCACTAACAAGATCTAAGGTGTATTATATGTTAACCCAATTTAATTGGGTGAAACACATTTTAACCATAATGTTGTTGTAACATGTTTTTTCCAGCTAAGTAACTACAACTGAGACACCTATATTTACAGATTTTTAGAGAAAAGTTCTAACAGAGCTACAGCCTAGTGTGTCATGGCGCATCATTAATCTAAACACTGTCTGTCTTAAGCAAATATAAACAGTCAAGTGGGGGAAAAAAAATTGGATGCGTGTCA
>NC_059379.1:6865000-6882500 GCF_019703515.2 Myxocyprinus asiaticus | reverse complement strand
AAACTCTGGAACTCACTTCCACCTAACCTCCATAACATTACCTCTATTTCCACTAGGGGTGTGGAGCGAAGCCATTATCTGTATCCGTATTTATATCTGTTACTATGACAAAATTATCTGTATCTTTCTTTGTATTATAGAACCGGATGCAGGCGTGGCAAAAACCGGAAGTGTCTCAAACTAATTTTAAAATGTAACTCTCTTTTATAGTTTATGTATATAAAATATACCTCAAACAGACCTATTTAATTATTATTATTATTATTATTATTATTATTATTATTATTAAGTCAAGTCATTTTTATTTGTATAGCACCTTTCACAACACACATCATTTCAAAGCAGATTTACAGAAGATCAGGCATTAACAGAAGATAAAACTGTAATATCTATAATGTCTTAGAGTGATCATTGTGTAGTTTGATAAAATACGATTGTGTGTTGTTTCAAAATAAGTAATTAAATAATAATTGTATTTATAACCCCAGTGAGCTAGCCGAAGGCGACTGTGGCAAGGAACACAAAACTCCATAAGATGTTGGTTAATGGAGAAAAATAACCTTGGGAGAAACCAGACTCACTGTGGGGGCCAGTTCCCCTCTGGCTAACATCATGAATATAGTGCCAATATAACTTATGTATAGTGCAAGTCATGGTTTAAAATGATTAAACTAAGTAAGTGTTAAGGGTCAGTGTTTAAAACAAAGATTTTTATGAACTATAAGATTAATGACTAATGTCTTTGAAGTTCATCCTGGATTAACTGCAGAAGTTCACATAGATGAAATTGTCCTTGTTAGTTGGCTGATCAAGGGTTTTGTTGGCATTTAAACTGTTTGTGAATAAAGGCTAAACCATGCAATTACCTTAACTGGGGATGGATATAAACAAGGGCGTAGATTTGGCTTGAAAATTGGGGTTGCAGTGTGAAGCATTTACATGTTTCCATTGATCATTGTATAAATAATTGTTTTGATTATTGGGGGGGGGGGGGTTGTTACCTACCCCCATCCCTCCCAGAATCTATGCCCCTGGATATAAATGTGGTCAGCTTTAAGAGACGGAGAGATGAGCTCCGCTATAAAATCATCACTTCTCTGGTCAGGAATTCAACATCACGCTCAGGTTGGTTTATGGATCCTTACTTGTGAATTGTGTGCAACAGTGGGTGTTAATGTGTTAAGAGACATTTTAAGAAGTGGAAAATGTGTGTGATATAGTATCTTAGTTAATGTTACTCTTGACATGATTAGATTTCTGAGACGCGTACAATTAACGGAGACTGAAATAGAGTTGTGACTGCGGCCATCCGATGAACTTGAAATCACACCGTGCGCATTTTCATTCATAAGGTTTATACTGTAGTAATACTGGCTTCACAGACTCATCATTGCTTTGTAATTTTGGGTATGTTTATTTAAAATATCACTTAGTACCTGTGCTCGTTGGATGATCAGTCTTCCGAATATTTATTTTTATTTTTTTTTGTATTATTCGGATGAATTCATTATTCGTTTTGAAATCATTAATCATGTTTTTCCGAACAAGGTATTCTGCTTCAGGCACATCCCTGATTTCCACCTTCAAATCTCAATTAAAGACTTGTCTTTTCTCACATCATTTCAACTCCATCACTAATTGTTCATTGTTTTTCTGATTTTTGTTTTCCTCCTCTTTATGTATTGTCTATACATGTACTTTTGCTGTTAAGTGATCTTGAGCTCTTGGAAAGGCACTATATAAATAAAACATATTATTATTATTATTATTATTATTATTATTATTATTATTGAATGACTTGAAATATAGTGCACCTGATGTATACATTTATTTTTTGGTATTATTATGGTGCTTAATTTTCCTTTTTGGAGCTTGGCAGTAAAACGTCATGGTTACTTGTGTAACCTCCGTTCCCTGATGGAGGAAACGAGACGTTGTGTCGATGTAGTGACACTAGGGGTCACTCTTGGGAGCCTGAGACACCTCTGGTCTTTGATAAAAGGCCAATGAAAATTGGTGAGTGGTATTTGCATGCCACTCCCCCGGACATACGGGTATAAAAGGAGCTGGTATGCAACCACTCATTCAGGTTTTATGCTGAGGAGCCGATATAAGGTCCGGCCATTTCAGCGGGTAGTTCAGCGTTGTGGCAGGAGGGACACAACATCTCGTTCCCTCCATCAGGGAACGGAGGTTACATAAGTAACCATGACGTTCCCTATCTGTCACTCACTCGACGTTGTGTCGATGTAGTGACACTAGGGGTCCCTATACAAAATGCCACAATTGGCTGAACTGTGTTACGTGAACTGGCAGTGTGTGGTGGGCAGACTGTTACATACAACGAGAGCGCAGACTGCCTTGGCGGTTGACATATGCTACTGTTGCCGTGCTGTCTGTCCGAACTAACACGTGCTTGCCCTGGATCAATGGCCGGAACCTCCACAGGGCGAGCAGAATTGTCAACAACTCGAGGCAGTTGATGCGCCAATGCAGTTGCGGGCCCGTCCAGAGGCCAGCGGCTGCGTGCCCATTGCAAACAGCACCCCAGCCCATTTTGGAGGCATCTGTCGTGACCACAACGCACCTGGACACCAGTTCTAAAGGAAAACCTGCTGTTCGGTGACAGACCGACGTGATGGCCACGCGATGTGTCCCGTGGCGCCATGCCCATCTCGGGACTCGAGTCTGGAGCCAGTGCTGAAGTGGCCTCATATGCATCAACCCGGGCGGGGTGGCCACCGCCGAGGATGCCATATGCCCCAGGAGCCTCTGAAAAAGTTTCAGTGGAACTGCTGTTTTCTGTTTGAATGCCTTCAAACAGGCCAGCACCGACTGGGCACGCTCGTTCGTAAGGCGCGCTGTCAAGGAGACTGAGTCCAACTCCAATCCGAGAAAAGAGATGCTCTGAACCGGGAGGAGCTTGCTCTTTTCCCAGTTGACCCGAAGCCCTAGTCGGCTGAGGTGTGAGAGCACCAGGTCCCTGTGTGCGCACAACATGTCTCGAGAGTGAGCTAGGATTAGCCCAAATACCACTCGCCAATTTTCATTGGCCTTTTATCAAAGACCAGAGGGTGTCTCGGGCTCCCAAGAGTGACCCCTAGTGTCACTACATCGACACAACGTCGAGTGAGTGACAGATGGGGAACTCACAGTTCATTTTTGTTAAATATAAAACAGAAGGTTGGCCATTCTGTGTAAGATCTCCTTTGATTTCCACTGAAGAAATGAAATAATACAGGGTTAGAACACATGGGGTTGAGTAAATAATGACAAAATCTTCATTTTTGGGTTAACTATTGCTTTAAAAGTATCAGCTATTTCGCCACAAAATTGTTCTTGATTCTGCATATCCTACAAGCATCTGTAACCCAAAACATCTGATATGAATTCCATTGTTTAGAAAGAAATGACTTTGTCCTTCGTTGAATTGTTTTTTTTTTTTTACTGTCTTTGGGTTATCTGGAACGCCCATATGGGGATTGTTTGCACGGATAGCATCATTTGGACACTGGGATCTTGTAATCTCTACATCTAAATGTCCCTCGGCTTCCCTCCACAGCTGTGTGACATTTGCTATTGCATTATTTTCAGCCATTAACCGATATGGGAGTCTCTAACAGAAATGGACTAACAGATATCTGATCTTATAACCTATACAACACTTTTGGATGAAGATTGTGCTGAAAGGGATGGTTCAGCCAAAAATGAAAATTCTGTCATCATTTATTCACTCTTATGTCATTGCAAACCCATATGATTTATTTATTTATTTATTTATTTATTTATTTATTTATTTATTTTCTGTGTAACATAAAAAGAGATGTTAGGCAGAATGTTCAGTCTTAGTCACCATTCATTTTCAATGTATGGGGGGAAAAATTCAATGCAAGTGAATGGTAATTGATGCTGTTCAATGAATGAAAGAACATTATATTGGTTTGGTACAACATGAGGGTCAGTAAATGATTACAGATTATTTTTCTTTCATTTTGGCTGACTGTTTCTTTGACTAGCCATCTGTGCAGAGGCTTTAGGCACTTTTGTGGGCAATGTTGAAAAAAGCCAAAATTTTTGTATCTGTTCTAAATTAAAGTGTGCGAAAAAAAAAAAAAAAACAAGCATGTCATTTTGAATTGTATTAAAGTGGTTCAAGTGTATTAGAAGTTGTCACTGTCTATGTCATTGTGACATACTATTTGTTACTCCCCGAAGCCACTAGAAAACATGTAATTTCTCTCATTTGAAATTATAGTTCTGTTTTCACACCAATCACACCATCAATCCATTGTTAAACCTAAAAATGTATCTCCCTATTAAATGTTTTGAATATATTTTTTTTTTCTTAAAGTCTACATGAAAAAGAGTTAGCCACCCATTTTACTTCCATTATCTATTATCTATTATTCTAAATGAAACAAGAACCAAAAAGTAAGGCGGGACTTGATTTTATCCATCAGGAATACATTGGATAGTGAGAATAATAATAATAATAATAATAATAATAATAATAAATTAGTTGGAATAACATATACCAATGAATTATATAATAAGACCAGGAACATACTGTAAGTTAAAGGAACAGTTTACCTGAATATGAAAAACATTTGCTCACTCTCATGCAGTAACAAACTCTGTTTATTTTTCCATAGAACAACACATTTGAATCTGATTCAGTGAGGAAGATTTTTGCATAACGGTTTAAAAAATAAATAAATAATAATAAATAAAAACTAAATAAAATAATTATACACATTTAACAGGGAGATAATTTTTTAGGTTTAACAATGGATTTATGGCATAGGATTGGTGTGAAAACAGATTAAACTTCAGTCTGTTCCTCACACAATGCTACTATATGGCTACTATATGGACTAAATTGTATTTATTTATTTTTTTTACAATGTAAACTGTTGCATGGAAAAGAACTACGTAAAGATTCTTCAAAGTTTTTTCTGTGTTCACAAAAAAAAAAAAAAAAAGAAAAGAAAAAAAAGTAGGTTTTGAATGACATGAGTGTAAGTAAATAGAAAATTTTTATTTTATTTATTTTCCTTTAAGAAAGTAAACAGGGTCAAGCTGTCTTTATGTCAAGAAAGGTAACAAACACTTTCTCAAGCTGTAGGAACCTGCTGTCAAATGTTGTTATTTATTTCTCAGCTGTTTCTCTCAGACAACGAGTACCTTAGGACTGTGACAGTCAGCAACTCCAAAAACCACTCACATATCTGGCTGTTTGAGTATTCCAAATGTAGAAAGTGCCAGAGAGATGTGCACAATGTCATGGCAGAGAGAGGTCATTATTTGGTCACTTTGACTCAGACAAAGTGTTGACCCCAGAGAAATGCCTCACAGTTATGTTTCAGCAATCAGTAGGTGCTTAGCTTGCTAGGTGACCTGTCGTCAAGGAAGATCCATCCATGCTGTGTGCTTGATGATGTGTAGTGGCAGTTCCTACAACAACAGCAGAAATTGTCATCATTCAAATGTTGTGGAGAAAAATGGAACAGACAACCTTACACTGAAGAAAGAAAGAAAGAAAGAAAGAAAGACAGACAGACAAAATGAATGTTTTCAGCAACACAGAACTGAAGAGAAGGGGAAGATTTTTAATGACTTACGACCTACATTTCGCTCTGTTTCTCACACAGATTTATTATGTGGCTTCAGAAGAAGTGGAAGATAGTGCATATAGTAGTCTGGACCACTTTTTTTTTGCTTGACAGTCGCAATCACTATGAGCTGTTGTTGTATGGAAAAAAAGCTCTATGAAGATTCAGAAATTCTCCATTTGTGCTACCTGGAAAAAAATAAATAATAAAATAAAATAACAGCATATAGATTTGGAACAACGTGGGGTGAGTAAATAGTGACACAATTCATGCAATTGCTAAATAGACTATTGCAACTGTTGCATTTCAAAGGTTCTGGAATAGAATAAAATAATGGAATAAATTGTGTAGAATGTACAATATAGACAGGAAAAGATTTTGTTTCCTTCACTAGAATGACATGTCATTGAGACATGTCATCTAATGTGTAATGTGACCAGAGATGTTATGTCATTAGATACAATATGCTGACCATGCCTGTCAAACACCTTAAACCACTGCATTTTTAAAAGACCCATTCTTTGAGTTCACATGGCAGGCCAGACCAGACTCAATCTGTTAAGTTCCGACCTTGTCAGTGCTTCCAACAGGAGAGTTTGTTGAAGAATCTACGATCTCAGCTCCTGCAGTTTCTTTGGTTACTAATGATATAAAAAATAAAATAAAAAAAACATGTTGGAGTTGTGGCTAAGTAGTTAGCACATATTTGCTTCAGACAGAGTCTGACCTCTTTTGTAATATAATTTTTGGCAAAATGATATTACATCTCTCCTTACATGAATCACAGCAGTTCAGAAGTAAAGTGTCTGCTAAGTAGCACATAAAGCAGGTAGAATTTTTTCCCCAAACAGATGGGGTTTTTAAGATAAATGCTCAGTTGAGTTTATATCAACAAAACCTACCTCCCTACCCTAATCCTAAAACATAAACCTAAAAGATAGTGTCAGAAAAAGCAAACATGAGATGAAAACTGCAGTTGCTGAAGCAAACATGTCATTTTGTGTTGCCTTTATGACACTTTCAGCTCACGTGTCATCTCACATGCTCTTCAGGACTTTTACCCTGGGCCTTTGAGTAGCAAGTGCAACGCTCTGTCTGTTGAACTACTGCACAATTTGATCGCCTTTGAAAAAGTTTATAAATGCATTTGGTTATGCAATGCAAACGTTAAAATGTAATGCCTTATAAGTCATCCACTGCAGTAAAGGTTTTTTGATGTCATAAGCAGTGTTGGGTGTAATGTGTTACAAAGTAACAGACAGAGTACAAAGTAACTTGTTACTCTAATCTGATTACATTTTGTGGTAACAGTAATGTGTTGCTTTAAAAATGAAGTAATCTGATTACAGTTACATACATGAATAAAATTAAGTTACTTAATTAGTAATACTACGCATTTATTATTAAAACAATAATATTAATTATGTAGAATATATTTTAAAATGAATTACGTTCCTATGTTGGTACTTTCATGTGTTGCTGTGTCAGCTAATGAGTATGCACTCTAACAAACCACCATGGCATTGAAGACAGGTATGGTGGCGATGGCTGATGAGTGAGCTATGTTACCATGGACACAGCGGAGTGTAGTTGTTTATTCAAATTGAAATCGAAAGTGAAGCGTTTCAGGTTTTCATGCGCTCACAATCAATCTCAGCGAGCTCTGTGTCAGCGCAAGGCACGCAAAGCTGAGCCGGCAACAAATATCCGTGCTCTACCCCATCCTCGCACGCCTCCCTCGTGTGTCCCACTCGCGGGAGGAGAGCGGATTGGTTTTGGGTGTATTTGGAAAAAAGCGCTTGTTCCCATCTGACAGAGGAATATATTGCTCACAAGGTGGAGACATTTGCAGAATGGCGTCTTGAAAAAGATGTTGCTAACAAACTGCTTTTTATGTTCTTTATGTACTGTACACATTCAAACACAAACACAATACAATAGCGTTACAGATGCGCAAGTGATAAAGGATACTAAACTCGTCCAAGCACAAGCAGGGAGATACTCTATTCACTGTAAAGTTGTGTAAACACACACATGCTGCACATGTACACACACAAACAGACATACAAGCACATAGACATGCATGATGCAACACACAAGCAAACTTGTATATGCACACCAAAAATAAACCAAGGGTGCATTCAAATACACAATGGATTTACTATCAAAGCTGTCTGCAAATGGGTTTTCAGAAATGTTTTCAGTTCATTAGCATTCTTTTCCTGTCTTTTACAACAACACAACACAGCTAAACAAGCATACTGTACACATACATGCCACACACAGCTAAGAAAGTTGTAGATACACAAACACACACACACATACTTGAAGATACTGCTACAGCATAGTTGAGATAAGAAAGTTAAGTTGCATTTTTAGAAATGCATTGGATCTCTTTAGCCAAGTTGCTGTCTTTGTCATATTGCTGTAATTTGGTTAGTATTTCAGTCAATATTAAAGTACTAAAAGAGCTAATAGTGACACAAGTTTGATTGGTTTTAGAAAGTAACTTCAAAGTTAATTAATTAGTAATCTAATTACTTTCCAGATGAAGTAATTAGTAAAGTAATCTACTTACAATTCGTAATCAGTAGTGGAATACTTTTTTTTTTTTTTAAGTAACTTACCCAACACTGGTCATAAGATAAAACTGTGTAAGGAACAGGGTGAAAAGTAAGACATTTGTAGTTGTGGTGTTCAAATGGGTGACACAGGTTCGAATCCAGCCTGCAACATGTCCCGGTTCCATTCCACCCCTCTATCTCCCCAATAATTCCCTCTCTATTGTCTTTGTCAATAAAAAAGGTAAAAACTCATAAATTAAACATAATAATCATTATTGGCAAAATAGCATTTTACATAATGCTAAGGTCAATCCAAGGGATGTACCAGTGTATTTTATCAATAGAAAAGGAAGTGCTAAATTGACGGCTTTCAAGACACCCTATCATCAAAGGTGATGATTAAGTAACATTTAGCCCTGATACTAGCTGCCAGCTCCGTTTGAACCTCTGGGTGAAGATAAAAAGGCTTGAAAGAGCAGCAGCAAAGGTAAACAAAGGAGAAATTGCACAGGAGCACAGCTTCTAATGGAGTGAGATTTTCTTTTGATGTAACTCCAGAGATCTGAGAGACACTGCTTGTGTACTAATTACAGAGCCATGGCAGTGAGCTAATTAGCACCATGCTAATGATCCTTGTTTACCACTGTCTGATGTCAAAATGCCATGCATGAAAATCCAAAAGAAAAGCTTTGGTGTGAAGACTTGCCAAAAGTGATAAAGACCTGAGAGACTTCATGGAGCATGTTGTCTATACTGTCAGATGCATAAACAATGATACATATTAATGTATTCTTTCAAGTATACCTAGTGTAGGCTACTCGGTTTTCTTACGGGGAAGCCTTTACAGTAATAGGTCACTGATTCTTGAGAAAAGGGACAAAACATGTCAAACAAACAAAGTCAAAATACTGAAAAAGATAAGGTCTCACGGCCAATCAACTTTGAAAACAAATGTTTGTATATGCTTAAATATGTGGGCCCCACAGATTATACAGTGCCCCATCAACAGGGCCCTGTAATTATGAGGGCCCCCAGCCTTCTTACAGGATAGGATCCTTTTTCTAATTACATATTTTGAGCCACTGTTTAATTTGTATAATGCCACCTGGTGAAAGTTTCTATGCTCTTCTGGAAGTAAAAGAGCTTGAAAAATAATTTCCAAAATAGCTACCTTCATATTTTGATGCACTCATCTTTTTTATGTAAAATCTTTGCTGATTTTGATAAAGTAAAATTAACGATATATAATTAACAATTTATGTGTTAATTAGTATTTAGTGAATTCAAGCAACTTGTGCTTACATTTTCATTATTTGATAGAAAAATAGGCTCAAAAAATATAATTTTCTGACTTATTTCATATGTTAGGCTTTATATAGTTAGGCTTTATTCTTTGATTAAAAGGGCTGTCGAACAAAAACGTTTATTATACTATCCATTACTTTAACTGTATGTTTTCCCTACATTACAAAAAAAAAAAAAAAAAAAAAAAAACTTGGCTTAGGTGGTTGGGAAAAATAAATTATTGATATTTTACTTTGTGTGGTTCAAAAATACTGAATAAACTAGACACTTAAAGTTTGTTAAAACAAACAACAATGTTGGTCTGACAAAACCTTGTCTGAAAGTTTAAAATACTTTTAAATGCTTGAAGTTAGAAATTTTTGCAGGTTTAACAGAAAGAAAGAAAGAAAGAAAGAGTAGATTAAATGGCTTGTGTGTAAGCTTTGACAGCTGAAGTTTGAAATTACAAACAATCCAAAACAGACTCTTAGCTCATTTCAACTTTCTATCAATGAAATGCAGTCTAGGGGATTTCTGGACACTTTGTATAGGCTTAAATGATGCCTTTGCGGGGCTTTTCGATGGAAGAATAATAATGGTAGCCAAGCTGCAGGGCTGTTCCAAACAGAATTTCCCAAAAAATGACCAAATGACCACTATTTTTGAGCCCCAGACCTTTCAGCCATTCAAAGCTCTCACACTGGAGGGTAAAGTCTTTGAAGGTGTAGGGATGAACACTTCTGAATGGAACACACCTTATCATTCAGATGAGTTAGAAATGATATAGCAGCGTGAGCCAGAAATGAGACAATGTCATGGTCAGCTATAACTCTGAGTACCCCTTTCACACTTCCTGCTCATGGTGGATGCAACAGTAGGAGACATGGTCTGGTAAGTCTATATATATATATATATATATATATATATATATATATAGATATAGATATACAGGTGCATCTCAATAAATTAGAATGTCGTGGGAAAGTTCATTTATTTCAGTAATTCAACTCAAATTGTGAAACTCGTGTATTAAATAAATTCAATGCACACAGACTGAAGTAGTTTAAGTCTTTGGTTCTTTTAATTGTGATGATTTTGGCTCACATTTAACAAAAACCCACCAATTCACTATCTCAAAAAATTAGAATGTTTTGACATGCCAATCAGCTAATCAACTCAAAACACCTGCAAAGGTTTCCTGAGCCTTCAAAATGGTCTCTCAGTTTGGTTCACTAGGCTACACAATCATGGGGAAGACTGCTGATCTGACAGTTGTCCAGAAGACAATCATTGACACCCTTCACAAGGAGGGTAAGCCACAAACATTCATTGCCAAAGAAGCTGGCTGTTCACAGAGTGCTGTATCCAAGCATGTTAACAGAAAGTTGAGTGGAAGGAAAAAGTGTTGAAGAAAAAGATGTACAACCAACCGAGAGAACCGCAGCCTTATGATTGTCCAGCAAAATCGATTCAAGAATTTGGGTGAACTTCACAAGGAATGGACTGAGGCTGGGGTCAAGGCATCAAGAGCCACCACACACAGACATGTCAAGGAATTTGGCTACAGTTGTCGTATTCCTCTTGTTAAGCCACTCCTGAACCACAGACAATGTCAGAGGCGTCTTACCTGGGCTAAGGAGAAGAAGAACTGGACTGTTGTCCAGTGGTCCAAAGTCCTCTTTTCAGATGAGAGCAAGTTTTGTATTTCATTTGGAAACCAAGGTCCTAGAGTCTGGAGGAAGGGTGGAGAAGCTCATAGCCCAAGTTGCTTGAAGTCCAGTGTTAAGTTTCCACAGTCTGTGATGATTTGGGGTGCAATGTCATCTGCTGGTGTTGGTCCATTGTGTTTTTTGAAAAGCAAAGTCACTGCACCCGTTTACCAAGAAATTTTGGAGCACTTCATGCTTCCTTCTGCTGACCAGCTTTTTAAAGATGCTGATTTCATTTTCCAGCAGGATTTGGCACCTGCCCACACTGCCAAAAGCACCAAAAGTTGGTTAAATGACCATGGTGTTGGTGTGCTTGACTGGCCAGCAAACTCACCAGACCTGAACCCCATAGAGAATCTATGGGGTATTGTCAAGAGGACAATGAGAAACAAGAGACCAAAAAATGCAGATGAGCTGAAGGCCACTGTCAAAGAAACCTGGGCTTCCATACCACCTCAGCAGTGCCACAAACTGATCACCTCCATGCCACGCCGAATAGAGGCAGTAATTAAAGCAAAAGGAGCCCCTACCAAGTATTGAGTACATATACAGTAAATGAACATACTTTCCAGAAGGCCAACAATTCACTAAAAATGTTTTTTTTATTGGTCTTATGATGTATTCTAATTTTTTGAGATAGTGAATTGGTGGGTTTTTGTTAAATGTGAGCCAAAATCATCACAATTAAAAGAACCAAAGACTTAAACTACTTCAGTCTGTGTGCATTGAATTTATTTAATACACGAGTTTCACAATTTGAGTTGAATTACTGAAATAAATTAACTTTTCCACGACATTCTAATTTATTGAGATGCACCTGTATATACACACACACACACACAATATATCACAGCTTCAACATGTCAAATCCATCTTTCCATTGTGATCTTTTCTTTTAGAATTGTGATATATATATATTAGCATTTTAGTTTAGGTTATAGAGGCAGCTTTAACTGAGAAAAAAAAAAAAAATATTGGCTCCAGAGTACAACATATGGTTAAGATGGAAAAATATTTAACTGTGTTAACATATATATCAGAATCAGAATCAGAATCAGAATAAGCTTTATTGCCAAGTATGCTTACACATACAAATAATTTGTCTTGGTGACAGAAGCTTCCAGTACACAACAATACAAAAACAGCAACAAGACTTTTAAAAAATAATTAAAAATTGAATTAAAATAAAATAAAATAAAACAAATTTTGAAAAGTATATATAGAATATACAATAGACAATATACACACACACACACACACACACACACACACACACACACACACACACACATACCTATGTATATATATATATATATATATATATATATATATATATATATATATATATACATACATATATACACATACATACAAAATCACACACATATATATATATATATATATATATATATATATATACATATGTATATTGTCTATTGTGTATTGTATATATAATGATTTTCTTTTCAATATTTAATTTATATATATACACACACACACATAGTACATACATACATACATACACACATACATACACATACGTAGTGAAAATCTAAATACAAACCGGTTATATTCAGTGCAAGGGAATGTAATGGCAGAAGAGGTTGGATGTGTTGGATAAAATAAAAAGACTAAGCTGTGTATTGCACATTAAATATTGCTCAATGAGGCAGTTTTAACTGTTCATGAGATGGATAGCCTGAGGGAAAAAACTGTTCCTGTGCCTGACGGTTCTGTTGCTCAGAGCTCTGAAGCGTCGGCCAGAACGCAACAGTTCAAAAAGGTAGTGGGCAGGGTGAGTGGGGTCCAGAGATTTTTCCAGCCTTTTTCCTCACTCTGGAAGTGTATAGTTCTTGAAGGGAGGGCAGGGGGCAACCAATAATCCTCTCAGCAGTCCAAACTGTCCTTTGTAGTCTTCTGATGTCTGATTTCGTAGCTGAACCAAACCAGACAGTTACTGAAGTGCAGAGGACAGACTCATTGACTGCTGAGTAAAACTGTATCAGCAGCGCCTGTGGCAGGTTGAACTTCCTCAACTGGCGATGGAAGCACAACCTCTGCTGGGCCTTTTTCACAATGGAGTCAATGTGTGTCTCCCACTTCAGGTCCTGTGAGATGGTAGTGCCCAGGAACCTGAATGACTCCACTGCTGCCACAGTGCTGTTTAGAATGGTGAGGGGGGTCAGTGTTGGGGTGTTCCTCCTAAGATCCACAATCATCTCCGCCGTTTTAAGCGTGTTCAGCTCAAGGTTGTTTTGACAATATATAGAATGTATTTTATCAATTAACTCATTTACTGAATACCATTATTAGATAATTAAAGACTTTACACTCTGTATGTATCAAATAATAATAACCGAAAAACAAAAAAACAAAAAATCTTTTTTGTCTAAAAATCTGTCAATTTAAAATTAATAAAAAAAAAAAAAAAAAAAAAAAAAAAATATATATATATATATATATTTAAAACACGTTTTGTCCCTTATCTCAAGAATCAGTGAGGTAATAATAAAGCCTGAACATTTTAATAGAAATAAATAAACACAGAAATTCATATGCAAACTCTAGCCTACAGTACATGTTTTCATAACACATTAAAAGTGTAGAACTGCAACTCCACCAAGAAAGACATGCAAATCGTATTCATTCAGTAGTATAGCAGAAACTGTGGCTAGTTCTAAAAACTATGTTATATACAATATATACAGTATGTCTTAGCGTGTTTATTTTAACATACTTTTGTAAATTTGTGTCAAATTACACATTTTGTAAAAAAGTATGTTAAAATAAACACGCTAAGACATACTGTATATATTGTATATAACATAGTTTTTACACATTTTGTAAAAAAGTAAAAAAATAAATACAAAAAAATAATAAAAAAAATACATAAAAAATAAAAATGAATATATAATATTTAAAACACAAGTGACCACAAGGCCATAACCACAATATACATTGATGGGAACAAGTAATTGATATCCTTGTTGCTGTTCTGCTGCAGTCCATTATGTGCTGCTGTATAATTGTCATTAAGTTGTTGCAGGAATGACATAAAGGTTTAAAATAAGTTTAATTTTTAGCATACTCTTTAGTCTAACACTGCTCATCAATGTCATTTGAGATAGCTAATCAAATTGATGAAGGCGGGACTCAAGTTTAACACACTAAGCGGGAACACCGTGGATTATCCTAGTGCCGCGCATCAGCAAGCAGTTCAGATTAAGAGTGTTAGTGTCATGTAAGATGTAAGTATCTAACTAAACATGCAATATTTGACCACTGTTTTATGACTGAAATGTTGTACCAACCGAAAGTAATTTCCAAGGGTGCAAACTATTTTCCAAATTGCAAAATTCACTATTTTTAATTTAAAATATGTCATTTAGATTACGTGATTTATATGTCATTCATAACTGTGAATGTGAAAACATTAACGGAGCCGTTTTCAGAATATCAGGCTTAAGACAAAGAGCAAATGTGTGTATATGGTAAAATAATTGAATGAATGTGGTTATTTGGCAAGCTGTTGAAGGAACTTTTTAGAAAATTCACTTGACATTGTCTAAGAAAATGAACTATAAAAAGTAGAGCGTTTTTACCCTCAGATTAGAACTAGAACATGGTAAAACCTGTGACTTATGGCTTCAATTGAGTTTTTAGGTTTTTAGGGGGGACAATGAGGCACAACTTGAGGACAGTAAATAATTTTGTGTATTTTCTTTTTGCTAGCCAGCTGATGCCATGTCATTTTACAGATACATCAGTAATGAAAAGAAATTCAAATTATATTCATCTTTTCTATGAGACAGCACAAAAAAGAAAGAACAGATAACTGAAACAGGCAAATTGCTAACAATGCAGACAGTGTTTGTCTTGTACTGTGTGAACTGTGTGAAAAAAAAAAAAAAAAAGAAACATAATTTAAAACCAAAAATTGTCACATTTTGGTTGCATTTAAAAACTTTTACACATTTAAAGTCTTTATTCAGAAAATTATTGCATTTACTATTTTTAAGGACCGAGGACACCCGTGACCCTCCACCCCCAAAATTGTTTGGTCCCCCCCAATGTTCAAGACATGGTTACGGCCTTGTAAGTGACAACTGTGATAAATGTGACAACATGACCTGACATTTATAAAAAATAAATAAGTACATTAATAATAATAATAATAATAAAACTTTTTATTAGGTTTGACACAGTTCAACATTTTGGACATAATTTACCTTTATTATATAGTTGACCCTTACCTTAATGTATCCCAGTATGATGTATTGTGTTCTCTTGTTAACCCAAGAGCTATAATAAATAAATAAATAAAAAAAAATTAATATAAAAAGATGACACTGGCATTTTAGTTAGAATTAGAATAATATTCAAATATTTGACCTGATGTGTCTGAAAAATGCAAAACCACTGCTAGAGAAAGCAAGCACTTGGACTTTTAATTCAAAACTGCTGTACAGCTAAATCATTATTAAAATGAATGATGGAACCATGGAAATATAAGACTGTGCTTTGCAATGCAATAAAGAGAGAAAGACAGAGAGAAGAAACAATGGTCGATTTGGCTACAACACAATAAAGCTGCACCACGGAGCATCTCAGAGTGATTTACATGCACTTAAAGGAATGTTCCGGGTTTAGCACAAGTTAAGCTCAATCGACAGCATTTGTGGCATAATGTTGATTACCGCAAAAAATAATTTCAACTCGTTCCACCTTTTCTTAAAAAAAAAAGCAAAAAATTAGGTTACAGTGAGACACTTACAATGAAAGTGAATTTGGCCAATTTATGGAGAGTTTAAACAGAAATTTGAAGCTTATAATTTTATAAAACCACTTACATTAATTATTCTGTTAAATCTTGTGTATGATTTGAGCTGTAAAGTTGTTTAAAGTGTTATTTTTTTTTACAGTAGTTTTAGGGTTTGTTTACATTACATCTTCATGGCAACGAAGTTGTAAAATTGGCTGAAACTTTACACAGAAAAGGTTTGTAAGTGATTTAATCACACTAAAATAATGTTTACACGCATATCCTTTATATCTTGTGGCTATACTTTTGAAACAGTGAGTATTTCAAAAATTGGCCCCCCAATCACTTCCATTGTAAGTGCCTCACTGTAACCTTGATCTTTTGCTTTTTTCAAAGGAGGAACGAGTAAAAAAAAAAAAAAAAAAAAAAATATATATATATATATATATATATATATATATATATATATATATATATATATATATATATATATATATATATTGTCACGGATCCTTCTGACCCACCTACCAATTTCACTCAACCCTCTCACTCTCCTGAGTACTGATCACCCACACCTGCCTCCAATCATTGCATCAATCAACCCCTCTATATAAACCTCACTCCCCTTCCATTCTGTGTCTGGTCTCAACTTCGTGTACAGACTCACTTACCTGTATCTCCAGCGTTAAATGCCATCACAGTTCCTCTCCAGCGACTCTTCTACTCCAAACGTTTCCTCTCCAGTGTCCATCTCCTAAACGCAATCTTCGTTGTTGAAAACACTCCACCTTAAGGAAAGTCACCATCACTATCAGCATTAGTCTTCATCATGTAAACTATCACCACTGCAACCCTGTACTGTCACATCAACACTTACCTGCTGTCGTTTGTGTGTCAATAAATACCTGCTTAGGTTCAAACATCATCCTCGAGTCTGAGTATACGTTACACACACACATAAACATATATAGACTCCTTCCTTCTTTGAAAAAAGCAAGCAAAAAAAAAAAAAAAAAACATTTATTTAAGCTGTCAGACTTTAGAGGTGCACACACACTCACCAAAGCACCTTGTAATGCCAAAGTAATCACTCTTTTACTCCACCAATGAACAATAGGATGGATTTAGGTCTAAATACACCAGAGATCGAGTGAGAAAACGAGACTATATATATATACACTACCGATCAAAAGTTTTGAAACACTTACCCATTCTTTATTATAATTTTTCACATTTTAGAATAATAGTAAAGTCATCAAAACTATGGAATAACATAAATGGAACTATGGGAATTATGTTGTGACTAAACAAAATCCAAAATAAATCAAACTGTGTTATATTTTAGCATCTTCAAAGCAGTCACCCTTTGCCTAGAATTTGCAGACATGTACTCTTGACATTTTCTCAACCAACTTCTTGAGGTATCACCCTGGAATGCTTTTTAAACAGTATTGAAGGAGTTCCCATCTATGTTGGACACTTATTGGCTGCTTTTCTTTATTATTTGGTCTAAGTCATCATTTTCAAAAACTTTTTTTTTATTTTTATAAAATTTTAGTTTTATAATGA
>NC_059379.1:6675000-6860000 GCF_019703515.2 Myxocyprinus asiaticus | reverse complement strand
GTTTTTTATTTTTAATAAATTTGTAAAGATTTCAAACAAACTTCTTTCACGTTGTCATTATGGGGTATTGTTTGTAGAATTGAGGAAAATAATGAATTTAATCCATTTTGGAATAAGGCTGTAACATGACAAAATGTGGAAAAAGTGAAGCGCTGTGAATACTTTCTGGATGCACTGTACTTGTGAAGGATGGGAACTATTTCTTCTTCCGCTCATCTTAACATGCATGCAGAAAGACACAAGCAGACAAGCACTTGTGCCGTCACAAGACTCGTTCAAACAAAAGGGATCAGTGCCTTGTAGAGGTAATGATAGAAAATCAGTGAAACAGCTTCTGTACAGTAGTGTAGTCTATGGCATACGCAGGCACACGCCGTATGCCCACCTACCTTTCTTAGGATTTTGGGTATGCCCACCTGAAATAAGTGATGATGATACGTTTGGCTGGCAGAACAATGAGAAGTCTTTTGACCCGGAACTTTTTCAATCTGCTAACGTGATCAGGTACCCTGTTGTGCCGCCCCAGAGAGCATTGCCGCCCTAGGTGCTTGCCTATATCGCCTATGCCCAGGTTTGGGGAGTAACGAAATACATGTAATGGGATTACATATTTAAAATACAAAATATAAGTAACTGTATTCCACTACAGTTACAATTTAAATCATTGGTAATTAGAATACAGTTACATTCAAAAAGTATTTTGATTACTGAAGAGATTACTTTATCATTTGTTTAATTTAATATTTAGTCCTGGAAGGTGGAAAACATTTATGCATATACATGATGCGATCCAAAGTGCATTTGAACAGCGGTGAAACACTTTCTTCTTATGATGTGTTACATAGTTTTTAATAGTCAAAACAAGTGAAAAAATCTACCAGTGCTGAAGAAGTAATCCAAAGTATTTAGAATACGTTACTGACTTTGAGTAATCTAATGGAATACGTTACAAATTAAATTTTACAGCATGTATTCTGTAATCTGTAGTGGAATACATTTCAAAAGTAACCCTCCCAACCCTGCCTATGCCAGGATCCACTACTGGTGATGCCGCAGCACCGTTGAGTCAATTGTGTATATATACTGTGTGTATATGTATATATATATATATATATATATATATATATATATATATAAAATATGTGTGTGTGTGTGTGTGTGTGTATATATATATATTTTAAAGTGTACAGAGATTCTCTCTAAATGCGCACCGAGATGCGGAGCGCAATTGATGGCACTGGCAAGACAGACTGTCCGACTAAGCTGATCCACCAATCAGAACATTCATTTCAAACATGATTGGATATTTGCTAACCAATCATATTTTCCATTTCAGTGAGGGGCAGGACATTTCCAGCATCTGATGCACACGCTTCCCTGGAGTAACCATAATTTGCACTGTAAATTTATTTCCCTGCAAAACGTGTATATATATATATATATATATATATATATATATATATATATATATATATATATATTTAATTTAACTTATGCAATTAAACTTTGTGAAAATACTGCATGTTATTGCACCCGTGCTAGTTTTTGATGCTCTTTTTTGTAACATTTACTGCTGTTTGTGGTGTCTTTTTCTTGTGATATCAAATCATTTAAATTTATATTCCTAAATAGGAAAACAATTTCACTATACACAGAAATGCACATAATAGTACACAAATAAAACAAATAACCTTTCATTTTTATATAGGCTACACAGTATATGGTAATACAAGATAACGCGTTAACGTGAACATTACTACACTCATATTAGCTACAGTGCTTAACAGTTTATTGTGTATTATGACATAGTTTATTAGTTAGAGTAATAATAAAGTATTAACAATTTTCATAGTAGCCTAATAAAAGGAACATTAATGGCACCTATTAATTTAAATACATATTTAACATCAAGTTACCATACCATTGTACTTAGTTGTGTACTCTACACCATGACAGCAAGAAACTTAACCTGATATACATTTTGCAAGTTTATATGGGACTACAATTACAACAGTCCCAATTTTAATAAAAAAATAAAAATAAAATAAAAAAAAAATAAAAAAAATTCTTACACATTTTGCATACAGTACTGTATATAAATGTAAATTGATTTTAGAGATCGGGTGCATGTGTTTTTCATAAATCCACAGTGTGACCACCTCTTCAGATACTACTAAACCACTGTTTCTCAAGTCAATTCACACTAAAATAACAGCATATCTAAAGGTGACATTTCTGGTTAATTCTGTGGTAACTATGGTTTAACTAAATACCATGGTTAAATTATAGTTAGTTTAGTGAAACCATGGTTAATTTTTGAATCACTTTATTTGATAAAATTATTTCATTTGATGAACTCTTTATGAGTTCATTTTATTAGTCATATTTTTTATTAAAAAAAATAAAAAATAATCGTTTATACATGTAATTCAGAAGAAACAAAAAACATTCTGGAAAACAGAATTAGGAAAATAAAAAATCTTCAGGTCATATTTTTTTATGTCTTGCAAACTTAAACATTTGCATTTTCTTTGAAGTAATAAAAGTTGTTGATGGATTGCATATCTAATTTTGCTCATTGGAACTTATGGAACTCTGTGGGAGACAAATGTGCACCTCCCGACCTGAATCCTCAAAGTTGAATTCTTCGTTGAACAGCATTCAAATCTTAGGATGTTTTTGTATGGAGATAGAATTGTTGCATATTAACATATAAATGGAAAGAGATTTACAATTAGATAGTTGGTTCACAAATAAATTGAATGAGATCCACAAATAAATGTAAAGAGTTTCACAAAAATGAAATTAATTCAGAAATAAAAATAATGAAATTTACAAATGTATGTTAGGAGTTTCACAAAAATAAAGTGAATTCACAAATAAATAAAATGAGATTTGCAAATAATACAATTTTTTTTTTTTTTTTTTTTTTTTTTTTTTACAAATATATTTTTTAACTCACAAACACAACTCTGCCCAGCATTCATTTGTGAATCGTACACATTATTTATTATTATGTGTGGATTGCTTCCTGTGCATTTGCGGATCGCTACATGCAGGGCCGTAAGGAGGGTTTGTAAATTAGTGAGGTTCACGGTGAGGTGTCAAGACTTTTACCAAAATTACACCTACAAATGCAACATAATCTATACATAAAAATTTAATATTAAACTTAAAGGACAGAAACCAGTAATAATACTGAAATAATTTTTTAATCGCAAATGCAGTTAACAATATTAATACTGAATTTTTGTCACATAGATATGCACATTTGACAATAAAGCATTGATTTTGAGTTGGGCAGCAACATTTACTCATATTAACTACAGAAAAATCAGCAAAGGTTAATTAACAACTAATTTATCTAGGGCTATGTTAACTCCGTTACATATTAATATGATCCAAAACAATCAACTGTTTTCCTTTTGCTAGACTCTTAATTATTTAAAGGTGCACTCAGTAATTTTTTCCCCTTTAAAAACATTTTACTCCTAAATAAATGAATTATAATTTTGAAACATATGTATAAAATCATGACCACTTACATGAGATGAGGACTCATATATCATATCAGTGACTAATAAAAGCTGTTTTATTCTACATGGGGCAGGAGTGCCCTCATGGGTGCTGCCATTTTATAATCACATGACCAGTTGAATACTACTTGTTTAAACTCAGTAACCATCTTGTTCTTGGATACTTTCACTCTTGGATTAAATTAATCATGGTTGAATGTGAATAGTGAATTTCTACAATGGCATCTGTAACTGAAAACTATTGATTTTGAATGATGCTGCATCCACACCACTAGGTGTCACTGTAAGTCCAAGATGACATGAGCAAAAAGTTACTGAGTGTACCTTTAATTCATCTTTTTCAATTAAAGTTAATTAGAACTGAACATATTTACAAAGGAGAAAAAGACAAAACTTTACCCTAATTCATGAGTATCCAGGCTTTAAAGCTTTTGTGTTAAATTCTGCTATGTAGTTGTTTTTATGACAATTTACCATTTAGTATCCAGAGTTTAACTATGGTATTAGTAAGGTCATGATGTAATTATGATTTGTAAAAAAAAAAAAAAAAAAAAATACATCTATGGAATTTTTTATGAAAAACAATATCGAATACACATATAGAAATAATAAAAACAACAGAGAATTCTGTGTCAAATTCAAATGGGTCGCACGCGACTCACATTGTGTTAACCGCGGGACATCACACTGCAAGCACAGAGCAGGTTCATCAGATTAGTTAGACCAGTCCCGCTTTTACTCTACTCTGCCCGGCAAATGTGCTGCACAGCTTTAGGTGGTGCCATTTCATCACACTCTTGTAGTATTTGCGGACACTAAAGAATCCAGCCAACAGTCTAAACTAAATTATACATGCATGCAGACACTCAAAGTAGTTTTCATCCACTTATTTTATTTTTTTATTCAGTTGTACATAACATCAAAATTTATTTTGGAATATGAAACATTTACCGAGATCTGGACTTCTGTGACCTCAGAGCTGGTTATGGCCATGGCTATACACATTTGTCGATTTTGAAACAAATCTAGCGTCAAGATGTGCACACAAATCTACAAATAAGTGGACTCCACCCATCATCTAATCAAGCCAATCAGATAACAGCCACATTACTTGGACCAATCGTAGCAGGTTCTATCTTCAACCAATCACGCTTTGTTTTACTATCAGGGAGGGACCAGAGTCACAGAGCTCTTATGAGCATGGAATCAAGCATATACCAATAAGCTCCAAAGCCGCAAACTTTTAAAGAAATGGACGTCATCAGAGGAATACTGTGACTTAAAGTTCGTATCATTTTCTCTCGGTTATAAATGTGTAGTGTCTTGTTAAATATAGACAGTTGAAAATTCCCCATTTGTAGAATGTCCAGATAATTGGCTTTATAGCTAACCTGGCTGACTGTATGAGTCAGCTATTTTAATTTTAACCATGTTTCTTGACTGAAATGTGTCGTCAAAACATTTATGTTACATGGCAGATCGAAACAGACACACTACTAGACACTACAAAAGATCAGTAATACAGATAGTGTTTTTATAAAACATGAATAAATGTAGATGTTCTTAAGAGCACAAACCATAAATTAATACCCTATATTACACAGTGTACAAGATCTGCTAGGGCATTAATTTGGTTTCACATCATGTTAATGTTTATAAATAATAATAATAATAATAATAATAATCATAATAATCATAATAATTGAAGTAATATTTCAAAGGATTTATATTTTTAGCATTTAGTGTTATGGCAGACCAGTCCAATGTTACTCACAAGAAATAATTATGTTAACCCTGTAAAACAATGCATGTTTCATTTATTTACTCAGGAAGCATATGGGCTGTGAGATACAGGAGGGTAATAATAATAATAATAATAATAATAATGATAATAATAATAATAAAAAGAGTTGCGAGGATACTGGAGAACTGGTGCTCTCTGCTCCACTTCACAAAAAGATGGAAACAGTTAGGGACATTTGTGCTACTGGTGGTAAGACATCACAAAGCTCCATAGCCCAATCTTGTTTGTGTAACATGTTCTTTTCTATACAGTAATGGACTTGTTTATAATGTGTAAATGTTATTTTATTTCCCAATCATTTGTGCAGAATGCTCTTACCCTGACTAGAAGTATCCATCCCTGACAACTTATACAACACCATGACTTGACAATGAGGATGTTCATGTACAACAAACTTGAGCAAAATGCCAGCACTCCAGTTGTAATGTTCAATTCCAGTGTTTGTGTGTGTAAAATGTATGAGTCATTATTTATACTCATATTCATGTTGTTCCAAACCCAAACGACTGACTTTCTTCTGTGGGAGGAACTCAGAGGGAGATGTCAGGAATAATGATAGGGACTGACAGCCTCACTTTCATTTCAGCCTCATTAGCAGCATCTACATTTTACAATGTATTCTCATATTCCACAGAAGACACTAAATTGTACAGGTTTAAAAAGAAGAAGAAGAAAAAAAAAATGACAGAATTTTAATTTTTAAGTAAGTCAACCCAAAGACAATGTTATAGTTGATTTACATTTTGTATTGCACTTTCATTTCAAGACATGACAATGTAACTTAAAATAAATCTGATATAACAGAAAAATAAAGAATCTCATATTACACATTTTAAAAGGTGTCCTGTATTGGAGCTGGAACCACTGAGTTTTGGAGCAGGTGAGTCAAGTGCTCAAAGTTGATGGGCAGTGCACAGGGGAAACATTTGAAAAAGATGGCAATATCCAATGAGTCAGTTATCACTGTCAGAACATGATGCTGTATTTTAGAAAGGGACACCGTAATAGTACCTCATAAAACATTCACACAAAAGTGCTCAAATGTAAAATTCTAATAAATATTACCTTACAACTGCTTTAATTAAATAGATTAACATAATGAAAAACCAAATGATTGGAATAGCAGATCTTGTACACTGTGTAATATAGGATATTAATTTATGGTTTGTGCTCCTAAGATCATCTAATATGATTCATGTTTTATAAAGACACTATCTGTACTACTGATCTTTTGTAGTGTCTAGTAGAGTATATTTTTGGATCTGCCATGTAATTTTAAAAGTAAAGGTTTTGATGAAACATTTCAGTCAAAAAACTTGGTTAGAATTAAAATAGCAGATTCATACAGTCAGCCAGGTTAGCCATAAAGCTAATGATCAGGACACTCTACAAATGGACAATTTTCAACTGTCAACATTTAACAAGACACTACACATGCTTTATAACCTTAAGAGAAAATTATACGAACCTTAAATCACAGTATTCCTCTAATGGCGTCCGTTTCTTTAAAATTTTGCGGCCTTGGAGCTTATCTCTAAGTGCTGTATCTTGTTAAGCTTTAGTGTCTGTTTTGAGCCTTTGTGATTGAGATGCTGTGGAGATGGTTATTTCAGGGCCAAGTTTTCAGAGTAATGGATCATTAATAAATGTTTAATTAGGCAATCATTTTAGATTAGGTCATGCAAAATGCTTAGTTAGCAATTAGTCAATGCTTTATTACATATATATTAAGTAATAATTGCTTTAATAGTGTTACTAAACAGTAACAAATACAGTGTATTATTTACGTTTAAATGTAAATCCAATTAATAGCATATTTAATTTCATTAAAAAACATTGTTCATGTAAAAAAAAAAAAAAAAAATAACATTATCAAACTGCCTATAAATTAACTTATTAAATGATAATAAATAATTTGCTACAGTGAATATAAACAAATAACAAACTATTTGTACGTAGCTTATTATGTAGGAACAATAATTTATAAATGACCAATTGACTATAAACTAATGTCTTACAAATTCTTTATACCGTGTAGTTATAAAGTGTTACCATTTTTTATTGTAACTATGTTTTTGGACATAGCACCTGATATAAACTATGGTAAAATATGGTAATGGTTTAGATCAAACTACCATCTGATTCCAACACTGTACCTGTAACGTCTGGAAGGAAGTCACGAGAGCTGGATCTAGGTGTGGCGAAACAGTATTTAATAAAATAAACAAGTACAGAATAACGGGGTAAACACAGGAACAAAATAAACATCCATGATGGGAAAACACAGGAACAGAGAAAACATACACGATGGGCACTGGTCATACACAGGAGGTCAAAACACATGACAACTGACAAAAAACAAGCAAAAAACAGGGCATTATATACACAAAGACTAATGAGTTAATGAAACACAGGTGAGGACAATCAAGGACAGCTGGCAGTGATGAAGGCAGGGAATAATGGGAAATGTAGTCCGGGAGGAACAGATGACAGGGGAGAAACACAAGGCAAACAACAATGAATCATGACAGAACCCCCCCTCTAATGGGCGGCTCCTGAAGCCCAAGGAAGGCTGGTCAGAGAGGTAGGGCCAAGATGGAGCCAGAGACCAAGGATACCAGAGCAGAACAGGCGGAAGGCCGGGAGACCAGAGCAGATCAGGTGGATGGCTGAGAGACCAAGGAGACCAGTGCAGATCAGACGGGCAGCCATGAGACCAGGGAGACCAGAGCAGATTGGGTGGACGGCCGAGAGACCAAGGGGACCAGAGCAGATCAGGCAGACGGTCAGGAGACCCCGAAGACCAGAGCAGATCAGGCGGATGGCCAGGAGACCCGGGAGACCAGATCAGATCAGGCGGACGGCCAGGAAACCCAGGAGACCAGAGCAGATCAGGTGGACAGCCAGAAGACCCAGGAGACCAGAGTATATCAGGCGGATGGCCAGGAGACCAAGGATACCAAAGCGGATCAGGTGGATGACCAGGAGACCCAGAAGACCACCTCAGGGTAGGGACTGGATCAGGAGGCCTGGTTGGCGGCCACAGGGCTGAAACAGGATCAGGAGGCCTGGGTGGCGACCACAGACTAGACTGGAGCCGTGGCAGGCTCGAAGGGTGAAGCCGTGGAAGGCAGAGCCGTGGAAGGCGGAGCTATGGGAGGCTCGAGGGGTGAAGCCGTAGAAGGCGGAGCCGTGGCAGGCTCGAAGGGAGAAGCCGTGGAAGGTGGAGCCATGGCAGGCTTGTAGGGTGAAGCCGTAGAAGGCAGAGCCGTGGCTGGCTCGAGGCTAAGAGTCCAGGATGACTGGGAAATGACCTCGGTGGTCGTGAACATGAGCAGAGTCTCGGGAGTGACCTCTGTGGTCGTGGGCATGGACTGAGATTTGGGGGAGACCTCTGTGGTCGTGGGCATGGACTGAGATTCAGGGGTGACCTCTGTAGTCGAGGGCATAGACAGAGACTCGGGTACGACCTCTGTGGTTGTGGGCATGGACTGAGACTCGGGAATGACCTCTGTGGTCATAGGCATAGACAGAGACTCGGAGACGATCTCTGTGGTCGTGTACACGGGCAGAGACTTGGAAACGAAAGCCTTTCTTCTCCTCCTCCTCCTCAGGGTGGACGACGTAGGTAACGTGGGCTCTGGGATAAATGAGGCTGGCAACACTGGCTCTGGGACGGACGAGGCTGGCAACACTGGCTCTGGGACGGACAAGGCTGGCAATGCTGGCTCTGGGATGGATAAAGATTCCAGCTCGTTGGCCGTGGCAGGTGTGAGCGTTGGCTCGTTGGCCATGGCAGGCATGGGCGTCAGTTCGTTGGCCGTGGCAGTCAAGGGCACTGACAATTTTTGGGGAAGGGACTTCGTGGCCCTACACACTGATATCAGTGGTGGATAATTCAACTTGGAGACAAAGGCTGTGAAGGCCTTCAAGCAATGAGTCGCAGAAGGCTGGACTGTGACATGGTGTGGAACAGACTCAGATGTGGCTGTGACATGACGTAGAGCAAACTCAGATGTGGCTGTGACGTGGCATGGAGCAGGCTGTGGTTTGACTGTGACATGGTATGGAGCAGGCTGAGGCGTTGCTGTGACATGGCATGGAGCAAGCTGAGGCATTGCTGTGACATGGTATGGAGCAGGCTGAGGTGTTGCTGTGACATGGCATGGATCAGGCTGAGGCATGGCTGTGACATGACGTGGAGTGGACTCAGTCATGGAAGACTCAGAAGCCGGAACCGGGATTGAAAGAGGAGGATCCTCTGCAGCGAGTGTATCTAAGATTAGCCTCCGGATTCCAGCAGTTCCCTCCACCAGTGTGTTGTTAGTCCGATTCGGTAGATGGATTTCAGGGTATCATCATCAAAACCTGTGTGGTCGGCAACGGTGGAGAAGAAATGTGGAACTCTCTTATTGATAAGTCAGCCTAGCTCAGCTGTACGAAGTACGCCGCTAGATCCATTTTTGCGGTCAGTTGTTCTGTAACGTCTGGAAGGAGTCATGAGAGCCGAATCTAGGTGCGACGAAACAGTATTTAATAAAATAAACAAAGTACGTAATAATGGGGTAAACACAGGAACAAAAGAAACATCCACGATGGGAAAACACAGGAACAGAGAAAACATACACGATGGGCACTGTTCATACACAGGAGGTCAAAACACATAACAACTAACAAAGAACAAGCAAACAACAGCGCATTATATACACAAAGACTAATGAGTAAATGAAACACAGGTGAGGACAATCAAGGACAGCTGGCAGTGATGAAGGCAGGGAATTATGGGAAATGTAGTCCGGGAGGAACAGATGATGGGGAGAAACACAAGGCAAACAACAGTGAGTCATGACAGTACCATGGCACTGCCACAGTATTCTTTTGTAAAAGTTAGGTAATGTTAGGCAATCAATTAAACACAATTATAAATAAACAGGTATATGATTACAAACGTATGTTGTGCAAAATGCCAAATAGCAGCCATTTTTATACTTATGCTTCCTACATGTGCCATTGGAATTATCGTAAATATCAGTTTCCCACACGGAAGTTGCACATGAACAAATACTCAAGTTGTAATTATGACTGGGAAAGTTTCCAAGATGGGAGGAGTCCTAAACAGTGGTGTAGTAGTGACCGAAGAGGAGGGCATACTGTGATTTTATCGAGAAGGAGACTACTCTTTGCTCTGCCCTTTCACAACAAGAAGCTTTGCATGGATGACAGCAAGATCAAATCTCTGCCTCTAACTCTGGAAATGATGGCTTCGCAGATTTCAGAACTCACTGCAGTGGTCCAGCAGCTCCGGCCTCCTCTCAATCTCAGTCCCACGTAGGACACACCCCGATCTCCTTCGGCAGCTTCCCACGCCCCATGGCACCCAGAGGCACGCATCCTCCCTCCAGCTCCATTCTCAGGTGAGGGATCTGTTCAAGTTTTTCTCTCGCGATGCTCACTGTTCTTCTCCTTGCAGCCCTCCATGTTTTTTCTCAGATACGATGAAGACTGTGTGTGTAATCACACTCCTCTCTGGAAGGGCTAGAGAATGGGGAATGGCAATGTGGGATAACCGAAATCCGTGCTGCTCCACCTATGAAGCTTTCTCCTCGTAACTTCACTGATCTTCACCCACTCCTTCTACCAGATCACCTGACTCTCATCTCGACTCTGAGCCCATGCACATGGGAGGACTTCCGGTGCCACATAAGGAAAGGCAGGAGCGGCTTCTAAAGGGGTTAAGCTTTTCTTGTGGCCGATTGGGCCACCTCTCTGCAACATGCCCATTTAAAGGACAATGGTTGTCAGTAGTAAGGGGGTTACTGGCGAGCACGACACCCTTGGACAAAGCCCCTGGACATCGCACACTTCTCCTGGCCTAGCTGCAGAATGGAATGGACATTTTCTTTAGCAGCGGAGATTCTTTAGCAGCCGGTCTCATCTGCCCTTCCTCATCGCCCGCAGGGACGGGGTTCTTCTTCATGGAGAAGAAAGACGGCTCGCTTAGACCCTGCATAGATTATCGGGGGCTGAATGATATCACAGTGAAGAACCGTTATCCTTTGCCGTTGATCTCCTCGGCCTTCGAACTCTTGCAGGGGGCGTCCATCTTTATGAAGTTGGACCTACGCAGTGCTTATCACCTGGTCAGTATCAGGAAGGGGGATGAGTGGAAGACGGCATTTAACACCCATAGGGGTCACTTTGAATATTTGGTCATGCCTTTCGGATTGGTCAATGCCCCCGCCGTCCTCCAGGGGCTCGTAAATGACATGCTTAGAGACATGGTCGATCGTTTTGTTTTTGTTTATCTTGATGATATTCTGATCTTCTCCCAGAATATGCAGGACCATGTGCGGCAGGTCAGGCAGGTGCTTCAGCGGCTGTTGGAGAATCATCTGTTTGTTAGTCGGTTCCATTCTTGGGGTTCATCGTTTCTTCCGAGGAAGTGCGTATGGACACGGCCAAGGTTAAAGCTGTCTCCAAGTGGCCAACCCCAGATTCTCGCAAGGCATTGCAGAGGTTTCTGGGGTTTTCCAACTTTTATCGGAGGTTTATAAGAAATTATAGCCAACTCGCCGCGCCCCTGATGGATCTCACCTCCACGCACACTGACGTTTGTTGGTCTCCAAAGAGATGGACCAATGAAGCAGAGCTGGAACTACAAGCCTGCTTCGATTGCACAGATTGGATTTTTTTTTTTTTTTTTTTTTTTTGAGGCTGCAGACACCAATCTGGACGAGCTCACAGATACTGTTACATCATATATCAGTTTCTGTGAGGATATGTGCATTCCTACTAGGGCTTATTTAAAGTCCAACAACGACAAACCGTGGTTTACAGCAGAGCTCAGGCAGCTTCGTCAGGCCAAAGAGGATGCTTACAGGGGTGGGGATAAAGTCTTGTACAATCAGGCCAGGAACACAGGATATCAGAGTGGCTAAAAGTAGATACTCTGAGAAGCTGAAAAACAAGTTTTCAGCTAACGACCCTGCATCAGTGTGGAGTGGCATGAAACAACTCACAAATTACAGGACTCCTACCTCCAACCATGTGGTGGACCAACAACTGGCTGATGACCTGAATGTTTTCTACTGCAGATTTGAAAGGCCCAATCTCACACCCCACACCCACTCTGACCTTCACTTCACACAAACACCAACACCTCCTGCAACCCCCTCCTCCCCCTCCTGCTACTCAAGCTGCACTTAAGATCTGTGAAGATGATGTGAGCCAGGCCTTTTGGAAACAAAAGATGAGGAAAGCTTCAGGCCCAGATGGCGTCTCACCAGCGTGTCTTCAATCTTGTGCTAAACAGCTGGCCCCCATCTTCACACAGATCTTCAATAGATCACTGGAGCAGTGTGAAGTCCCATGCTGCTTCAAATGCTCAATCATTATCCGTGTCCCAAAGAAACCAAAAATCACAGGACTTAATGACTACAGACCTGTTGCCCTGACGTCTGTGGTCATGAAATCATTTGAGAGACTGGTGTTGGCCCACCTGAAGAACATCACTGGACCCTTTCTAGATCCCTTTCAATTTGCTTATTGAGCAAACAGGTCTGTGGATGATGCAGTCAACATGGGATTGCATCATATCCTGCAACATCTGGACAGACCAGGGACATATGCAAGGATCCTTTTTGTGGACTTCAGTTCGGTTTTCAACACCATCATCCCAGCTATACTCCAGAATAAATTAAACCCATGTCTATCTGTCAGTGGATTACCAGCTTTCTGACGGACAGGCAGCAGCTTGTGAGACAGGGGAAACTCACTTCCAGCACATGTACAATCAGCACTGGGACAATCAGCACCCAGGGATGTGTGCTCTCCCCACTACTCTTCTCCCTCTACACCAGTGACTGCATTGCCAAGGACCCCTCTGTCAAGCTCCTGAAGTTTGCAGACGACACCACTGTCATCGGCCTCATCCGAGATTACAATGAGCCTGCATACAGAAGGGAGGTTGAACAGCTGGCTGTCTGGTGCAGTCAAAACAACCTTGAGCTGAACACACTCAAAACGGTGGAGATGATTGTGGACTTTAGGAGGAACACCCCAACACTGACCCCCCTCACCATTCTAAACAGCACTGTGGCAGCAGTGGAGTCATTCAGGTTCCTGGGCACTACCATCTCACAGGACCTGAAGTGGGAGACACACATTGACTCCATTGTGAAAAAGGCCCAGCAGAGGTTGTACTTCCTTCGCCAGCTGAGGAAGTTCAACCTGGCACAGGCACTGCTGATACAGTTCTACTCAGCAGTCTGCACTTCAATAACTGTCTGGTTTGGTTCAGCTACGAAATCAGACATCGGAAGACTACAAAGGACAGTTCGGACTGCTGAGTGGATTATTGGTTGCCCCCTGCCCCCCCTTCAAGAACTATACACTTCCAGAGTGTGGAAAAAGGCTGGAAAAATCACTCTGGACCCCACTCACTCTGCTCATTACCTTTTTGAACTGTTGCCTTCTACCCGACGCTTCAGAGCTCTGAGCACCAGAACAGTTTTTTTCCCTCAGGCTATCCATCTCACAAACAGTTAAATTGCCCCATTGAGCAATAACTATGTGCAATACACAGTTTAGTCTTTTTTATATTTATCCAACACATCCAACCTCTTCTGCCATTTCATTCCTCTGAAAAAAACAAAAACAAAAAAAAAACATTTGCAATGTACTTAACAGATTGTATTCGCACTGTACATAACAGATAACAGATTTGTATTTGATTTGCACTACGTATGTGTATGTGTGTATTTATGTATGTGTGTGTCTTTGTGTGTATGTACGTATGTGTATAATTATTTTTATTTTTTATTATTATCTATATCTTGCTGCTGTTTTTGTATTGTTTTTGTATTGTTGTACACTGGAAGCTCCTGTCACCGAGACAAATTCCTTGTATGTGTAAGCATACTTGGCAATAAAGCTGATTCTGATTCTGATCTTATCACGTGGCTGGTTGAGCGCGTTACCACGGAGACGTAGTATGTGTGGAGGCCTACGCTATTCTCCGCAGCATCCATGCACAACTCACCACATGCCCCACTGAGAGCGAGAACCACATTATAGCACGAGGAGGTTACCCCATGTGACTCTACCCTCCCTAGCAACTGGGCCAATTTGGTTGCTTAGGAAACCTGGCTGGAGTCACTCAGCACGCCCTGGCTTCGAACTCATGACTCCAGGGATGGAAGTCAGCGTCAATACTTGCTGAGATACCCAGGCCCCTTTTACAGTCATATTTAATCAAACTATACAATGATCACTGTAAGACATTATAGATATTACAGTTACATTTTTTGTTTTGTTTTTGTTAATGCATGATTTTCTGTAAAGCTGCTTTGAAATTATGTGTGTTGTGAAAAGTGCTACACAATAAAAATTACTTGACTTCACTTGACTCATTCCTTAGCCCGCTGAGTGGCTATTGCTTTTGACTCTGCTCACTGCATCCTGTACTGGGTGCGCCTGTCATCATTTACAAGACTGTTGTTAATAAATTCATTGAACTGTTTCCCTCTGCATTTGGGTCCTTTGGTCTCCCCACACCCCCTGACAGATATAAATTAAGATGATTTGATATCACAAGGAAAAAAGGCACCACTGACAGCAGTAATGACAGAAAAAAATTACATTTGATACAATTACGGGACAATTCGTCATCAGCAAAGTGCATAAATAACTAACATGAGTGCAGTGACACAGTATTTTCCCAAAGTTAAACAGCATAAGTTTTTATTTAAATGCATTAATATTTAAACTTTTAACAGCGAGTTAAATATACAGCGAAAACTAATTATGGTGACTCCAGCACTGCAGGCACATCTCACTGTAGACACTAGAAATGTAAATGCCCTAACTGAAATGGAAAATATGATTAGTTAGAAAATATCCAGTTGCATCTAAAACGGACATTCTGATGGGTAGCTCAGCTAAGTTGAACTGTCTTATTTCGACTGTGACTTCAGTTGCGATTCCGCCTTCTGCTGCTCTGTGAAGAGAATCTCTGTACACTTATTAAAAAAATAATAATAATAATAATCACAATTCACTCAACGGTGCTGCAGCATCACCTCAGTATAATTAAAAGTTATGGGTCAAAAGCCTCCTCGCTGTTCTGGCGGACATCTGTTTCATAACTTATTTTAGGTGGGCATATGCAAAATCCTTTGAAAGATAGGTGGGCATACGGCGTATGCCTGCATATTCCCTATACTACACTACTCGTCCTAAATTTTCAACATGGTGCAGGAGTTTCTCTACTGAATGCCGTTTTGGTCATATTCATTTATGTATATTAGCAACCATTCTACTCAGGTTGTAGATTTTTACACTGTGAAAATAGCTTGTATTTGACCAAAATTTCATTAACGTCAGCAAGCTAACTGAGTAATATGCATTATGGTTTCAAAATAAAAGTCCTCAAGAAAGTATGTATGAATGAACCTAGCGTCGTCCATATTTCCTGTTCTTTTCAACAACAACGCACTTGAACACAATGTACTCTTAATTACCACTTCAGAAGTGGGAAGTAGGATAATACCGATAGCACATGAAGGCAGCATTATTTCTACACTGCAGCCTGCTATTATTGTGGCGAGCCCTATTAAATAAATCATGTGTAAAACAGTGGGTACTTTTCTGGCTATCTAGCAAGGAGTAATGCTTTATACTCTTGACTAGCTAATTAGCACACAAGCAGTTGCTAACACCAACAACCGATTATCTAGCACTAATGTCCAGTGCTAGTGCTATTTTCGCCTTGCCAGTGCTCTTTTTTTCTTCATGTTAACTGAGGGCAAATCTGAATGATGTTCCATTTTATCTTGTTAGCGAGCGATCAAGCTAACGATAACTAGTGAACTCGCTAACAATAGTAAGACTAGCTCGCTAGATGGCTGCTGACTTGTTTTGATTTCCTCACTGTTGACACGCATTGCATTGGCTGGCGAGAAGTATCATAGCCATAATATTTTAATGGAAATTAAATAACAGTTACCAGCAATTATTATGTTTTTTGCAACAAGTCAAATTGACCACCACATCATCATTTTATCTTCCTCCATATTTCCTTGCAGGAATGCAGAAAATTTGCTCACCCAATGCTAGATGGAGCCGTTCTCTGATATCTGCAGCTCGCGTGCATGAAAGTTGGGGTTGGGTCGCATGCCTGAACTAGTTGATACAGGAAATCAGCAGCCTAATAAAGAGATTGATTGGCACAAATTATTTGATGTATTTTGAAAATACACAAATACCAGACTTAAATGTATTTAGATACAAATTACGTTTTTATTTATTTATTTATTCATTTTTTTTTTTTTTTAAACACTTGAAAATACAAAAGTACAAAATAGTATTTGTATTTCAAATACATGTGTCTGAAATACTGAAATCTCTGCATACATGAGACGTGAGTGCCCTGCTCCCTCCAGAGTTCCCACTTCAAGGGCTCTGCTCTTCGGAGTTAGTAGGACATGGGACGCTCACTTCCGATTGGAAATTGCCACATGTACAGTATGGAGTGAAATTGTGGTTGCACAATATCAGTACAATTGCAAGGGAAATGCATTAGTATGATGACAACTGTTCAAATCATTAGATAGATTGCACATCTGAAGGGAGAGAGTGACATATTACAAACTTTATATGTTATTTCTATATGTGAAAGGAAAACATCATGTTTTTTCATGAACACGACTTTCAACACCAAATTCTACACATCACTGGTCATCCCCACACTTGCGTTCACCCATCTGTCATTAATTAACACTAACATTTTGTATTTTTTATATTTCAGTAATTACATCTTTCTTTCATTCTGACTGCCAATAGTCTATAAACACAATTCTTGACACTATAAACTTATGGATTGTTATGGGCAGTATAGAGTGGTATCAGAGCAATCCTGGAGCAAGGGAAAACAAAGACTCCCTTGCTCCGCTTTAACTCCACATCACTCACATACTCTGGTTGGAAGAGAAGTTAAAAACAAAGCAGTAAGAAACTATTGTTTGGAACTAAATTGATAGTTTCTTTTGTTGTAGCTTTTGAGAGATGCAACAAGATGGCACATTCCTCAACAGGTAAGATAATCACTCATAGAAATTGAGCTGAGACTGTGAGACCTTAAGACATTATGGCTCACATTATCTTTCAGATGAATGAAAGCTCTTTTTTTGTTTTTCTTTGGAAGGAATGTCTTCTTTGAGCTAAAAATAAATAAATAAATGTGTCGTAGTACAAGGTATGTGCACTTTCTCTTATATAACAATACCACCTAGTAATAATGGTGCGATTCCAAAGAATACAAGAATTTATGGTAGTTAAAAACTGCAATAATATTTCTTTGAGGCTGACAGATATGACAGATGATAGTGGTAAAAATAAGAATGAGTAGGAAAAACGTGGGCTCCTATTGGGCGAGACATCATATTATAAAATAATCAAATGATTACAATGAATAATGACGATGCTGATGGAACAATATGAAATCCATTTGTGGGGTCTATATTTGGACAGAAAATTTCAGAAATCTCACCGGGACATTAGAGCAATGTTATAGAGCAAGCTATCGCTTGGATCTGCGTGGAAATAAAGGCCAAATAGTAAATGGAACTTTCTGTTCAGCTTTTGTTTGTTAAAGGAATATTCCGGGTTCAACACAAGTTAAGCTCAATCAACAGCATTTGTGGCATAATATAGATTTTTTGACAAGAAATTTCTAAAAAATCTAAAATCTGTGTTACAGTGAGGCATTTGCAAAGGGAGTGAACGGAGGCCAATTTCTTAACGTTAAAATACTCACTTTTTCAAAAGTATTGCCACAAGACACAAACAATATGTGTGTGTTAACATGATTTTAGTGTGATAAAATCACTTAACAACTTTTCTATGTAAAATTATGGCCAGATTTACAACTTTGTTGTCATGACATTGTAATGTCAACAACCCCTAAAACCCCAGTGGTTCTCAAAGTGTGGGGCACTTGCATTGGTTATTGTAATACATGCAAGAACCAATGTGTGCAGTTTCTTCACCTCTGCCTTTTCTCCTGCCTTGATTAAACTTTCGGCATGCACCACAGCGCGAACTGCACAAAGGATATAGCAGTGTCAGGTGTGCTCTTAGCTGTGCTTATGCAAACAAAGATGTCTCATGCATGTCAGTTTCAAATGGAGGAAACGAAGAATTAACACTAATATTTCGGTCGGTCCCTCACACAACACTATCAATATACGCAAAAACCAATGTGCGCAATTTCTTCACCTCTGTGTTTTCTCCTGTTTCTTTAAACTTTCGGCAACCACCGCAGCGTGAACTGTTCAAAGCATTTATTCAGTGTCAGGTGCGCTCTTATCTGCGCTTATGTAAACAAAGAAGTCTTGCACGCCAGTTTCAAATGGGAGAAACGATGAATTAACATTAATATTTTGGTCTGTCCCTCACATAACACTATCTAATGGCTTCAGAAGAACTGAAATATAAGGCACAAGAGTTAAGGACTACTTGTATGATGTTTTTGGAACTTGGACAGCCTATCACCATCCTCTCATCCCTCAGATTTGTTGCAGAAAGGTGGTACCTGTTACTTTTCTCAGTGCTGGCCAGGATGGGCCAGTCACAGTCGTTTATTATTACAGGATGCTCTAACATGTCATGTGAAAAGGCCTTTAGTCTTTACCTACTAGTCTAGTTGTTGACAAGTTTTGATTGTTGTGGCACCATTTGATCAAATCTTTCTCTTCACCTTTGTAAATTGGTTATCAGTCTGGATGCTAGATCATGGTGAACTCATCAACAAATGTAACTGTGCTATTGCTGCTGTGTTGGGCTGCATGTGAATTATGTTTTTTTCAGATCTGATTGCCAGATTACAAATTGGCTTGAAATTGTATCCCCCCACCACACTATCCAGCAACAGCAATACTCAATAGGGAGATACTCAATGAGTGAACCTGGAATGATAGATAAGGACACCTGACAAATTTTGTACAGTCAACATTTATTGATGTGAAGCTTTACCCTCCATGCCCCATCTAGCGATTTTGCCCTTGAAAGTTTTCTGGCATCCAAAACAAAATGTCAGGGGAGAAAAGCCTGCCAAGATCTGAATTAATGTGTCTTGAACAACAAATCCATCCCTCAGAAAAAGAGGACACTCTTCTGATACACAGGATTCAATTATGAGTGGACCGAAGACATTAATGAGATCCAAGGATCATTGAAGAAGAGGGTGAAAAATGGAGAGGCAAATCATGTCATCACATCAGCCCATTTGAATCTTTCTTTGGCCTTCCCACGCATCCTGTTAAATTTTATGGAAGTTGTTTCATGGTCGTTGGCCACCCAACATGACTATACACTATAACTATGCCACATAGGCGATGGACCACATAATTATCACATAATTTGCCATTTAATACAGAAACTCACATCACAGACCAAAATGTCAACACACTAATCACCATGAAAACTTAAATGAACTTAAAACACTTATCTGAACTAAAGGCTTCAAAATTCCTCTAAATCTTTAAGGACATCTCTCACCTGACTCAGGTATTACGGCCAAGACTGATACAAAGATTTTGAGGATTAGGCAGCCTAATTTACCATTGTCCTTGTAGTTAGTCCAAAAGCCAATAATAATGTCAGCACTCTTGTGTGATGTGGAAGTCTAATAGGAAGGAGGACAGAGTCGTTTCAAGTTTTTCAGCCCTGCCAAGAGACATATTTGGGACATGGCTAACATCACACTGTGACACAGGACAGTCGTCCCTGTCCTCGGGAAAAACATAGCTTCATTTATCATCCGCACCCAGCGCAGTGGCAGACGACCCTTAGTGAACTCAATTAAATGAAATACTGGTGATATCCACCACATGTGGTGTGTACATGCATTTCTGTGTAGTTGCATGCATGCATGTGTGTGTATTGGGCATGGAAAGACAAAGAGATCTACAACCTTGACACCCTCAAAACCTGACTTTCACATCTTTACTAAATGAAACATATATACAAGCCTATGCATTTTAAGAGAATGCTATCCTGTTGAAAAGACCAGAGGAGACCAGCAGACATTTCCATGCTGGTTTATGGTGGTTTGATGCTGGTCAAAGTCAGGTTTGGGCTATCAATCTGTCATTCATGATATAAAAAAAAAAAAAAAAAAAATATATATATATATATATATATATATATATCCCATTTTAGCCAAGCCTGTTAAAAAGTTCAGCATCACTCATCAGCATATGTTGTGCTTTGGATGCTGGTCACTAGCAGTGGATGCTGGTTCGCTAGTGGTCCCACCAGCATTATTTTCAGGCTTAGCTCTAAGTCCTGGCATATCCAGCATGATCACATAAGATGTTGACATGTTGGTACAGAGTTCCCTAACATCATCCCCATTCTGAGTTACTGACAAGCACCATCATGGCCACCGCCGGCAGTATTGCAAGTATTGCCGGCAATACTACTTTTCTCCGTTATTTCGGCTTCATTAACCTGCATTTTTAGCTCTGGTATTTCAAAATAGAATCCACATATGTGATCCAGTCTTGACTTTACCTTTAGTGTTGTGATTACAATCATTGTGTTTGGTCAAAATCAATTGGTTGCCCTTCCCTGCTGCTTAACTGAATGTGCTGCTTGCCACATTTCCCAGCCGGAGACGATGAGAAGCATGAGCAACAAATGTGAGAGGATAAAATAGCAATCTGTAATACATATTGATTATTATAGATTTAGACTTTTACCATTACATTTTTAATGTTGTATTATTCTAAAAGACTATCATGTAACTGTACATGTTTATAGCATGGCTATGTGTAGTAGCCAACATACTCACATTTAACTTGATAACCAGCGAAAATGTGTCAGGAGTAATAAAACAACATATTTAGTGTTATGTAAATTGCTTGTATGTTCAATTTGCTTGCTAGCTTTGAAAATGTTGGCTGTTGATTAACTTCTGAGCTTTTTTCTATGCAGGAGTGGATAATGCTAGCTAGCTAGGTTTTGTGAGCCATTTCCAAAGCTACCATGAAGCGCGCTCGTTCAGCTCAGAAGAGCATTGCTTATTTCTTCAAAAGATTTGTCAAGAGATGTAGGAGGCTAAAAGATAATGTCAAGAAACAATTTTAAGTGACTTGAGGTGGGCGGTATATCGATTATGTCGACATATGGACAGAAATGTATTAACCACAATACATTTTTGTGTATCCTTGCTATCGCAGTGATGCAAAGTTCTGCCGTTAGGTAGGGAATGTGCATTTGTAGCCATCGTTAGTTGGTTGTGCGCTATGTTTCATTTAAATGTGCACTTTTCTCTGCATAAAGCACGGGGAGAGTGAAAACACCTAAACATGCTTAAAATGAAAACTGACTGAAATTTAAAAATGAAAGCAGACACTGATAGTATTTTATTCAGCAATATTTAAATATGTTTTGTAAATATTGAAACAAAGAGCTTGCTAACTAATTATTAAAAACAATATTTTATTTAAGTCCTTTCATTGGATATAGTGGATATGGAACTTCTACCATTACTCTGGACATTGTTTTAAATCAAAAAGGAACTTGATTCTTTCAGATTAAAAATGTGTATATCGTGATATATGGTTAACCAAAAGTTACAATTACAAACATCAAACTTCAGTTCAGTAAGATGTCAGGTCCAAATGAGTAATTGGTGTTTTTTGTAAACAGATATGAGCAGCAAAAATAAACAGCTGGTACCTCATCACCCATCAGTGAGAGTTCGAAGAGGTTAGTAAGTTAGGTGAAGTAAATGTCCAAAACAAATAAGTTAAGTGATGATTAGAATCATTAAACCTAGTGAGTGAACATGTTCGGTCCATGGTAGTAACTATATATGAGTAAATGGTGTTTTTGTAAACAGACATGAGCAGCAAAAGGAGACAGCTGGTACCTCATCACCCATTAGTGAGAGTTTGAACAGTTTAGTAAATAGTTTAGTAAGATACACTATATGGCCAAAAGTTTGTGGACACCCCCTTCTAATTAACGAATTTGGTTACTCCATTATATCCAGTAAAAACAAATCTTAATGTTTCTTTATGTAATGGCTTGGGCTTTGTGTGCTTCCAAATTTGTGGCAACTGTTAGCCCTTTTCTGTCCCAGCATGACAATGCCCCTGTGATCAAAGTGAGGTCCATAAAGAAAAAGGTTTACTGTATCTGGTGTGGAAGAAATTGACTGGGCTGCACAAAGCCCAGACCTGAACCCCACTGATCACTTTTGGGGTGAACTGGAACAGCAACTGTAAGACAGGCCGCATTGACCAACATCAGTTCCTGACCTCACTGATAGCCTTGTGTCTGAATGAGAGCAAATCCTTGCAGCCATGTTACTACATACAGTATAGTGAAAAGCCCTCCCAAAAGAGTGGAAGCTGTTATTACAGCAAAGGGGGAAATTGATGCCTAAGGTTTTGAAATCAAATGTTCATCAAGCACATATGGTGTCCACAAACTTTTGGCCATATAGTGCAGATGAAGTAAATGTTTAAAACAATCAAGTTAAGTGATGATTAGAATCATTAAACCTAAAAACGCCTTAAAACAAAATGCAGCAAAAAAATAAATAAAAATAAATAAATATTGAACCATTAAATTATTTATATCAATATATGATTTTATGTTGCTTGCAAAAAAATAAAAAAATGCTTTGTGGCATGTGATGGCACCCCTGAGCACCATGTCCCATCAGACATATTTGCATAAATTCAAATGCGTTTACATTTTCCTGTGGCTCTACTAATAAATAGAGACATGGGTTCGGATCCCATCGAAAGCAAAAAGCAATCATGTTCACATTATGAGCGTGAGTCTGAGTTTGCGTTTTCCCTCACATATTTCATTTTTACTACACTGATGGTTAGGTTTAGGGTTAGGGATTGGCCATATGATAAATATGATAATAAAATGTGCATTCCTGTTGACAGTATTACATCATTTACAACTAATTACAACTCACTTGTGGCGCAAATCTATGGGCATTTCATCTGAAAACTGGAGCTCACATGTGCCCATACATTCAACAACACTTCCAGCTTTGACCTCTGGGGGGAAGTGATTCAAATTTCGATAAGCACAGACTGATTTCAACTGAAGAACTTTCGACCTGTAGTAGCCGAATTCACAGTGAGATTGGTCTGCCATATCATATTTAATACATAATTTTCCAAAGCCCCTGCTTTATCAACATGTTCAATACTTTGCTGAATATGACCTGCCATGAGCTTCCAGCTAGACTGCGACGCTCCTCACTGAATGATACCTATATGAACTTGGTCAAAGTAGGGACAACGCTTTCTTAAAAAAACAAAACAAAAACAAAACAAATGAACTACATAAAAAAATGAATTAACCACTAACAAAAGCCTTCATTGGCCAAAATCAAAGGACAATACATCTATGTGTATTTCCCCAGTTAATTCAGGATGAGTTCAAGGAATTTAACACTAAAACTTATAGTTCATACAAAATCATTTTGTTTAACCGCTGACCCACAACACTTACTTAGTTTACCAATTTTAACCACTAATAGTTCTAAACATAAATAACTAATATTGGCATTATATTCATTTATTTTCTGTTACAGCATTATTTTGTGTACAGCTGCTTGTGAAATGCACTATAAAAATGAATTTGACTTGACTCGAAAAACACATCTTTTCAACAAAGATGTAATGGGATTCATTTTTAATATCATGAATGATCTGACTGGTGACCTAACCTGACTTTGACCAAGCAGCAAGACAAAGATCTTAAGGCGGTTAATAAGTTGTGAAATATAAAATGACATTGCAGTACTATCTATCACAGCCTTATACAAACTACACCTCTTGGACTCAAGATGGTGCCGAATGTGGCTGCTGCATTGCGAGCTCCGACACAGCATGGTAGTGTTTTGTTTGTTTTGTTTACAATTCTTATGTTTTTTGTCTTGGATGTTGTCTGCCTTATTGTCTATGACAGACAAACACTTTTGGACATTGGTTCAGCAATTACACACCGTAAACTGAACTTCAAATTCCTCAATGCCGACCCGCTGTTTACAAACACGCAAGCGGAGCCCTTTGTCTGGGCTGCCTGGCTGCGGAAATGCAGGAGGAAAAGGGGAAACAGAGCCGGCGTTCTCATCAGAGTAAGACGGCACGCAAATCGACCCCCGCTACCCAGTATTATACTGGCACATGTTCAGTCTCTGGATAATAAGCTCTGCGAGTTGAAAGCGCGGATCTCTTTCCAACGAGAGACGAAGGACTGCTGCATTATCTGCCTTACAGAAACTTGGATGTCTGCGGAGATTCCAGACTCAGCCATTGAACCCGCGGGGTTCTCTGTGCACCGAGTGGACAGAGCAAAAGACCTCTCAGGTAAAAGCAGAGGTGGTTGTGTATGTTTTATGATCAACAAATCCTGGTGTGATCAGAGGAACGTACATTCTATCAAGTCTTTCTGCTCTCCTGATCTGGAATTTCTCATGCTTCTGTGTCGAGCATTCTGGCTACCGAGGGAATTCACAGTGATCGTTATCACTGCGGTGTACATCCCGCCACAAGCCGACACAGACCGGGCACTCAAGGAACTGTATGGGATTATAAGCAAGCAGGAAACTGCGCACCCTGAGGCCACGTTCATTGTGGCCAGGGACTTTAATAAAGCCAGTTTCAAATCAGTTGCACCAAAATACCACCAACACATAAGTTTCACACCGGGGACCGGGTTTTGGACCATTGCTACTATCCCTTCCGGGATGGCTACAAATCCCTCCCCCACCCACCATTTGGCAAATCGGACCACTCTTCCATTCTGCATCTGCCCGCTTACAGACCGAACCTGAAACAGGAAGCACCCACCCTCAGAATGATCCAGTGCTGGTCAGACCAATCAGACTCTACGCTACAAGACTGTTTTGATCACACGGACTGGGAGATGTTCCGGTCCGCCTCTGATGACAACATCTAGCTTTACGCTGATAGCGTAATGTGTTTCATCAGAAAGTGAGTAGAGGACGTCGTTCCGACCAGAACAATACGGATCTATCCGAACCAGAAGCCATGGATTAATAGCGATGTCCGCGCGGCACTTAATGTGTGGACCTCCGCTTTTAATTCCGGGAACGCGGAGGAGCATAAACAAGCCAGTTATGCCCTCCGAAAAACAGACATCAGAACAGCAAAACGTCAGTACAGGAACAATATTGAAGGACAGTTTAACACCACCAACTCTAGAAGCATGTGGCAGGGAATTAACATCATCACAGACTTTAAAGGGAATAAAAACTCCGCCATGAACACCGCTGCATCTCTCCTGGATGAGCTAAATATTTTTATGCTTGTTTTGAGGGAATTAACACCGCCCTCGCGGAGAGAGCTCTCGTGGCCGGAGCTACAGAGGTTAGTTCATTCTCCGTCTCTGTAGCGGATGTAACCCGATCCTTCCGACGGGTGAATATCCGCAAAGCCGCAGGTCCAGACGGCATTCCGGGCCTCGTCATCAGAGCATGCGCGAACCAACTGGCTGGTGTTTTTATGGACATTTTCAACCTTTCTCTCTCTTTGTCTGTAGTCCCCACATGCTTCAAAACATCCACCATTGTGCCTGTTCCAAAGCAATCCAAAATCACTTGCTTAAATGACTGGTGTCCTGTTCCTCTGACCCCCATCATCAGCAAATGCTTTGAGAGACTAATCAGAGATTACATCTGCTCTGTGCTGCCTCTCTCACTAGACCCATTGCAGTTTGCTTACCGCAACAACCGCTCCACTGATGATGCCATTGCATCTACAATACACACTGCTCTCTCCCACCTGGAAAAAAAGAACACTTATGTGAGAATGCTGTTTGTAGACTACAGCTCAGCATTCAACACCATAGTGCCCTCCAAGCTTGATGAGAAACTCCGGGCTCTGGGCTTAAACAGCTCGCTGTGCAGCTGGATCCTGGACTTCCTGTCAAGCAGACGCCAGGTGGTTAGAATAGGCAGCAACATCTCCTCATCACTGACCCTCAACACTGGAGCCCCACAGGGCTGTGTTCTCAGCCCACTCTTGTATTCCTTAACACATAGCTTCAATGCCATCATTAAGTTTGCTGATGACACGACGGTGGTAGGTCTGATCACTGACAATGATGAAACAGCCTACAGAGAGGAGGTGCACACTCTGACACACTGGTGTCAGGAGCACAATCTCTCCCTCAACGTCAGTAAGACAAAGGAGCTTGTGGTGGACTTCAGAAGAAAAGACAGAGAACACAGTCCCATCACCATCAATGGAGCACCAGTGGAGAGAGTCAGCAGCTTCAAGTTCCTGGATGTCCACATCACTGAGGAACTCACATGGTCCATCCACACTGAAGTTGTTGTGAAGAAGGCTCATCAGCGCCTCTTCTTCCTGAGACAGCTGAGGAAGTTTTTAATGAACCACCACATCCTCATATGGTTCTACACCTGCACTGTAGAGAGCATCCTGACTGGCTGCATCTCCGCCTGGTATGGCAATAGCACCACCCACAACCGCAAAGCACTGCAAAGTGTGGTGCGAACTGCTAGACAAATCATCGGAGGTGAGCTTCCCTCCCTCCAGGACATATATACCAGGCGGTGTGTGAAAAAAGCTCGGAGGATCATCAGAGACTCCAGCCACCCGAGCCATGGGCTGTTCTCACTGCTACCATCAGGCAGGCGGTATTGCAGCATCAAGACCCGCACCAGCCGACTTCATGATAGTTTCTTGCCCCAAGCAATCAGACTTTTGAACTCTTGATCTGTCACGATCAAAATACATCAGCACTGCACTTTATTACTCTTACTCTTATATCTCACACTGGACTGTCATATATTATATTATATTATATTATATTATATTCTCTCTTAACAACTTACTTTCAACCGACAGCCTGAATGTCAATACAGTACAATACAACCGACTGTACATTCTACATATACTATATATACTTTTTTATTGAATAATGTGTATCTGTATTGTGTGTATTGTATACTGTACAGTGTATGTTATTATTTGTATATTGTGTGTAATTATGTGTATATTAGACTTTAAATTGTGCTGTGTTAATCTGATGTTTATTGTAAATTGGTATATGTCTCATCACTGTCACGACTGCTATGTTGCACGGAACTGCACCCAATAATTTCACACACCATTGCACTTGTGTATATGGTTGTGTGACAATACAAGTGATTTGATTTGACTTGATTTGAAGCAGTATTTTCTAGCGACTGCCATGTCAATGATATTACTTACGCCATAACCCACACATTGCCTACTAAATCATTCCACTATCCATGACCAAATACAGAGTGGTATTACATTATCCATTACTTGCATTCAGACTCAACAGCTGCCAATCTCATTGTGCTATCAGAGCCATGTTTGACCAGCATCCATTACACCTTTACCCTGACATATCCTTGAAGTCTTCCCACCAAAACATGTTGACTGGAACATAATGGGGACCCCATGGATGTCAAATGATTTGGTATGAGCCCATCAACTCATGTGATCTCAACACATAATTCACCACCAGACTGATGTGCATGCAATTTAATTTGCACACAGCGTGACCTAGCCCCAGTGTGCATTTGGAGACGTGAGGATGGGATGTGACAGTCGTCATTAATGAGGACATCCCAGCAGATTAACAGCAATAAGCATTCATCTTCATAACCTCTTAAAGCGATATTGCAAAAGCCCCAGAATTACAAAACCACATGCATGTAATCATTGTACAAAGACAAACGAAGCCGTGTCTTCAAAAGCCTCCCAGTTAGTGCAAATCTACAGCCTGTCAGCAAAAGGTTTATGTTATCATACTCATTATATGGGACTGTGAGGTGGAGGAAATCCAGGAAAAGATTCTGGTTCAAAGGGGGATTATTTGAATGAATTAGGCTGTAAATTAATGACGCTTTAAAACGTTTTATTAAAGGGGAACTATTACGCAAAATTCACTTTTACATGGTGTTTGAACATAAATGTGAGTCGGCAGTGTATGTACACAACCACCCTACAATGTTAAAAGTCCACCCACTCCTCTAATATTTCTATTAATCAAAAACAGTGTCTCAAAATGACTGGTTTTGGTATCCGCTCTAAAGTGACGTCACTTCAGAGCAGGCCTCGCCCACAACTGGTGACGAACTCCACCCTATTATCATAGATCCTCCCCTGAGTGATCAACACACAGTCCGGCATTTTTTTCCGCGCTGGAGCAGCTACATTGAGAAGAATAATGTCTCGGCTTCATAAGCATCATACGTGTTCTGTTGTAGGCTGTAAAAGTGAACATAAGAGTCTTCATGTACTCCCGGCATCAGAGCCACTGAAGACGCAGTGGACAAGTTTTGTTTTTGAAGAAAATGTTCCCCAAAACATACCAAAATTAATGTATATTTGAGCAAATCATTTTACACCGGACTGCTTTGTGAATGAGGGTCAATATAAAGCAGGCTTTTCTAAATATTTGATTCTTAAGCATGGATCAGTACCAACTGTTCGTGTTCCAGCTTTATATCCTGAAGATGTAAGTAGCACTCTTTATATTTTGTGAATGTTTGCAAATCGCATGATGCAAGACAACCCCCTAAAATGTCATGTCTCATTATAGTGCATAGCTAACCTCATTACAGTATATTTTTGTGTTTCTCATCCATCGTTGCTAAATGGCTGAAAAACACTTCGGTATTTACGGTGTCAGTCATATTGGTTCTGATTTGTTGCTGCTATAGTGTCCGAAGCACAAGCTTTAAAGGCACAGCCCTGTTCCGGAAAAGGGGTGGGGAGCAGCAGCTCATCTGCATTTAAAGAGACACACACGAAAACAGCGTGTTTCTGATTCCACCCAAAAAGAGGCATTTACAACATGGTATAATAAATGATCCGTGGGGTATTTTGAGCTGAAACATCACAGACACATTCTGGGGACACCTGAGACTTATATTACAGAGGCATAATAGGTCTCCTTTAAAATCTTTGATATTTCTCAATTTAACCCCATGGCCAATTTATCATACTTTATAAGTGTCTTTTGGTTTTTCCATAGATGTTGGTTTAGTGTTTGACTATTAAATTGCTCATTTCTGAATTATTTGGCAAATTGGAATAAATATCCAATAAGGCCATGCAAATGCTTAAAATTATATACTTGATACAAACATACTGTATATTTGGGGGTTCCTGCTTTACCTTACTGGTTTTGTTTATTCATGGTGACAATCAATATTGCTAAATGTGCATAACATTAACAGAATGGCTTCAGTGTGTAGCCTCTTAAGACCTTTGAGAAACTGCATAAAGTCTGGTCCACACTGAAGCTTATTCTCACCAAGATCTGCCCACTTAGACAGGAATGGACCTCCTGACTGACAATAAAGCAACCAATCACAGTTTTTGTTTATATATATATATATATATATATATATATATATCTGTTTAGGAGTGGATTTATACAAAAACAAATGATACCACAACACTAGAACAACATAAAAATAAATAAATAAATAAAAAAAATAAATAAATAAAAAAAGAAGAGAAATAAGAAAGAAGAAATCACTTACAGTATATAATGGCCCATTGAAATACACACACTTAGGGTACAATGGGGCTAAAGGCTCCATGGGGTAAAAGGCTCCATTGATTCTATTTTCTCACAAAACACTAAATAGCAACAACAACTACCACAGTACTTTCCCAAACACTTGTTTTTCACTATACACTGGAAATTTGTCCTGATCCATGAGATCTTGCATGAGATGTCTATAGGCTGATTTTGAGGAAATTTGATATAAAAAATAAAAATAGATTTGTAATAATTTTTAATTTTAAAAGTGGTCTCACATTGACTCATCCAATCATAATAGAGATTAGTTTGTTTATAGAATACTTGAGATATAATAAAATTCCAAATGTGTTTGAAATTAACAGGAAATGTTTGACTTTTTTTCTGAAGTAGTTATTTTGAGTAAGCATCATCTTAATTTGTTACTCAAAAAAGCATCTTGGTGTCTCAAAATGATTTGCATTAGTTGACAAATTAGGTACTATAACTATTGCCCCTATATCTACACGATATCACTTGAAACCCCCTAGAGGCCTTTTACCACAAGTGAGGTAAAAGACCTTTTTTTTTTTTTTTTAAACTGAATTTTAATTGAAACTACCTTCCTTTATTATTTCTTTTCACGCAAATTATGTTGCTCTATCAATATTCAATATATATATATATATATATATATATATATATATATATATATATAATTATTATTATTATTATTATTTACCTTGATACATTTTGTGACCAGAAAAAAAGCAACATTTCCTTAAGTGGCACCTTTAGCCCCATTGTACCCTAAAAGATGCTGATAATGTGTATATAATTAATTTACTCAGAAAACAAAGCAGACTACACAGTTCTGATCAAATATATTGATCTAGTTTACTTGCTTCAAAGTGCCTGAAACAAATCCAAGGATTATTCATTCCTCAAAGGCACTCATTGAATCAACCTGGTACCTTGTAAACACAACATCATTTCCAGGCGGAATGCTGCACCTTAATTTCAGGAAATTGTATTCATTTTGGTCAACCGGATTGGAGTTTGTGATTTTCACAAGATCTTTAGTTTTTTGGAGTTTCATGTGCAATATGCATCAGACAGTCAATGAGCGGACTATGTGGGCAGTCTATGGGCATGCCGTCTGAGGCTGACACTTGTCTATGTATGTAAGAATCTAATGAAGGGTCCCATATTTGCTGTTACAAAATACAAATTAGCATTAAACGTTTCTTTGGCAGCAAAAGCACAACGTTTTTAAGTTGACAATTTGCATATATATCCATTAATGATGATTACCATCCAATTATTGCTTTGTAAACATATGAACGTCCGAATTTCCTTCTCTTTTTACAAGAGCTTTGGCACACACTGTAAAATGCAAGTCAAATTACACTCTTTAACATAAAATATGTAAGTGGTAAAATAAATAAATAAATACACATATATATATATATATATATATATATATATATATATATATATATATATATATATAATATGATATATATATAAAATATGATATATGATAATACTTATAATATGATATTTTGCCATTTAAAGACCATGAATAAGTGATATGAGAGTGGGTATGCTGCATATTTGATCTATTTTCATGTTTGAAAAGGAAACAGCTTATCTTGATGGGTGGTATAAAAAGAAAAGAAAATGCAAAACACAATGGATTATTTTGAGACTTAAATATACACACTGTGCCAGTGCTAATTGTCCACTCCAGACACGGCTCATGTGGGACGTCGGCGAGTCATTAGTTCTACAATATATTAGCAATTGTAAGGCATCAGTCACTCACCCAAACAGCAGGAACAGAATAATGCTATTATTTAATTATTTTTATTTTTATTTTTATCCCTTTTTCTTCCAATTTGCAATGCCTAATTCCCACTACTTAGTGGGTCCTCGTGGTGGCATGGTTACTTAGCTCAATCCAGGTGGCTGTAACGAAGGCTGCTGGCAATGGCAATGACCAAGACGATGACGAAGTGTAGAGAGAACCCAAGTGCAGTTTATTTACAAAGTGAGAACCAATAACACTGACTACAAAACAAAACATGAACATGGACTAGACTAGACTTGACTATGGCTTGACTTGACTACAAAGTTACATTCAATACTTGACAACTAGACAATGCAAACATGAGGGCTTAAATACAAGACATAAACCAATGAACAAACAAAACTGAAAACAAGATAATTAAACAATAAACCAATGAAAACATGACACATGAACATGGAGGGAAAACATGAAATCACATGACAAGGGAAACAGGAACTAAACATTTCAAAATAAAAGACATGAATCAACAAAATACACATGACATATCCCTCCCACTAAGGGGCGGCTCCCGACGCCCCAACACAAGAGCAAACACAAAAAACATTATAAAGTTCCAAAGTTCTGTAGGGAGCTGGGGGTGGGGGGTGTCTTGAGGCGTGGGGCATGGCGAGAAAAGGCGAGGGGAATGGGATCAGGGCAGAGTCCATGGGGGGTGGATCCATGAGAGGCTAGAGGGGCGGAGCCATGGAAGGCGGAGCCGTGAGAGGCTCGAGGGGTGGAGCCATGGAACTTGGTGCCTGGAGAGTAGCCAAAGACTCGAAGGACCAGGGTGGAGCCGATAGCAGGGAGGACCAAGGCGGTGCTGGAGGCTCGGAGGAGCAAGGCGGAGCTGGGGGATCAGAAGACTGAGGTGGAGCCGGTGGGACTGAGGATCAAGGTGGAGCCATAGGGAAGGAGGTCCCCAGTGGAGCTGACAGATCGGAGGGATGAGGCGCAGCCAGAGGATCGGACAGCCAAAGTGGAGCCAGGTCACCGACAGACCATGGAGGAGCCGGAGGGATGAGGGACCCCGGCAAAGCCAACAGGCTGAAGGACCACAGTGGAGCCGAGGGAACGCAAAGCTGAGGCAATGTCGAGGGACCAACAGGCCAAGGTGAAGTCCAGGGCTCGGAGGGTCCAGGCGGGGTCGGAGGGCCGAAAGTTCCCCTTGCCTGCTCAGGAGAACTAAGAGTGGGTATAAGGGTATAAACATGAACATGGACTAGACTAGACTTGACTATGGCTTGACTTGACTACAAAGTTACATTCAATACTTGACAACTAGACAATGCAAACATGAGGGCTTAAATAAAAGACATGAATCAACAAAATACACATGACAGTGATGGAGGACAAGTCTCAGTTGCCTCTGCTTCTGAGACCGTCAATCCGCGCATCGTATCACGTGGCTGGTCATGCATGACACCGCGGAGACTCGGCCCAGGCTACTATCCGTGATCCACGCACAATTTACCATGCGCCCCATTGAGAGCGAGAACCACTAATCGCGACCACGAGGAGGTTACCCCATGTGACTCTACCCTCCCTAGCAACTGGGCCAATTTGGTTGCTTAGGAGACCTGGCTGGAGTCACTCAGCACACCCTGGATTTGAACTCGCGACTCCAGGGGTGGTAGTCAGCGTCAATACTATCTGAGCTACCCAGGCCCCGAATAATGCTATTATTGTTATATTGTCTAGAATCTACAAACAATCATTAACTCAGAATATAATCCAGACGAAACTAGACCAGCAGTCTTGATGACTTATGCTTGGCCATTTGAGTGATGGCAAGATGGAGGAAAAGTTAGTAAAGGTTTGACAGGAGAACAATGAAAGTTTTGAGGATTTAGTCTTCACACTAACCAGAATGTGTCTGCTGTGCTGATATAATGGGGCTCAAGAGATGGGAAACATGGACCCGATGGTTGTTGACTGTAAAGTCCATGCTCTTCCTTGGCCCATGACAACACTATAGATATGCTAAACAGACTTTTCAGTGGAACTGCAATGGATAAACAGGGTATAGCAAAATTATCAAATTAAGAATTTGCTCCCTTTCAATTAATGAGTTGGAATTTGAATTCAAATTACAATGCCCATCAGGATGTTGCACTGGAATTTGGATTTGAATGCCAAAGTGTGAATAATTATATCCTTATGTTTTTATTATTTATGCCTATTTATTGTTTGATCTGTATTTTTTTTTCTTTATCAACTAATATATATATATATATATATATATATATATATATATATATATATATATATATTTTTTTTTTTTTTTATTTTATTTTTTTTTTTTTTACACTGTTCAATTTTAGAATTTGGAATTTAAACTATACCCCAAAATATCTACCAAATTGTTTTCAATTAACTTCATGATAATAAATACTGTCTTTAAAATTTTAATCAGATGATTAGATATTAATGTTTGGCTCCATTTGAAGAATTTGAGGTAATTAGAGCATTCTTGGGCATGGAGTGTTCTTTTACCCTGGTCCATAAAATGCATGTTAAAGTATTACATATAATGATAATGCACCTAATGTTTCCGTAAATACCCCACATATTGTATGTATGATTACCCATTTATGTTTATGGGTAATTCACACTGAAAAAAACAATAAAATTAAAATAAAAAAAATAATGATAATAATAATAATAATAATAATAATAATAATAATAATAATAATAATAATAACTATAAAATATCTAAAAATACTCTTACGATAATTATTTAACACTAGTTCCTTATATTCTAATTCAGTTGCACAGTTATGGTAATAAATATATTGCAATTTAAAAGGATTCATAATACATTCATTAAAAAATAAAGAAAGCAAGAAAGAAATGAGTGAATGAGTTTTGATAAGCTCAGTGGCGGTTCTAGCTTGTATGGCGCCCTGTGCGACAGCCGCCGGTGGGGGTGGATTGTATAAAAGTTGTTGACCGGGGGGGTTGTATGGTGCCTTGGGCGAAACCCGCTTCAACACGCCCTCAAAGTTGTTGACCGGGGGGGTCTGTGTGGGTGCCTAGTCCCGCCCCCACAAGATGCCGCACTGCACATGTTGCCCATGCCTAAATCCGCTACTGGATAAGCTTGTTCCTTGACATGTTTTCATGTGAGATGCATATATATCTGTGTGAGTCTTAAAACATGCTAGGTGTAGTAACAAGACCGGTACTGTATCATTCAGCATAATTCGAGCTGTCAGAGGGAGTTCACCTGCTGTGAAGATGAAGAGCTGTTTCTTACATATGACAGATGGCTTTCAGGAAAAGCTCATTTTCAAATCCCACATCACATCTAAAAACCAAAGCAGAAAAGAGAGAAGTTGTCTGTAATTAGAGGTGCTGTAGGGGATTTTTGAAAACCACACATACACAAAATGCCCCTACTACCTGACAGATATGACTGAAATAGTTCTTCTGAGAAACCACACCTGTTTCGGTGACAGACACAGGCTGTCAAGCAATCAAGGAAATCTACATTACCTGGAAAAATAATTTGCTTTAAAATCACTAACATTCCTTGACTGAGTCTTGGCCCATTCCATCAATGTAAGTCTGTGGGATTTTAGGGATATTTAATTGTCCATTACAGGAAAACCATAAGTTAGATCAGATAGAAAGGACATAGTACACTAAGTCAGAACAGTCTGAAGGTCTGTGCCAAGTTTGGTGGACATATAGCTTAAAAGTTCTAGCAGGAGTTTGAGTTAGAAATTTCGGTCATAGTTTAAGAATTTTGGAAAAACCTAGTTGAAAAGGTACGCAGTTGAAAGACTGGGTCTAATTCAGTGGCTAAGTCAAGTGAAAGTTTGGAAAACATCTGAAATTGCTTTTATATGATTAATGGAAGTCAATTTGGATAAGGACATTGGCACATCCATCACAAATGATCCTGAAAATGCAAAATTCATTGTTACTCCTATTGTTCTAGTATACAGTTTTAGCCTGGTCTCATGAATATTGCGTGACCGTGTGGAAAAAGCTTTGCTAAATTAAATTACATGCCTTATTGCACGTTTGGCTGCAGTTTCCCAGTGAAATGTCCAGCGGGGTGGGGGGCGCCAAAAGCGAGTGAAATGGTGTCGTAATAAGAGAAGATTTTCTTGATATTAGATAGAGGTTTTAATGAGTAAAACATACCTCCTTTACCTAAAACTTGAACCTTAACATAACAAATAGTGCTCTATAAGTAAATGAGAGGTAGACACAAAAGAGACATCCATAACCAACACCTACACCTAACCTTTAGTGTCCAAAATAAAAATGAGAAATGAAAAGCACATTTTCTGAAGCAACCACGTCATCTCATGTCACTTCTATGAAACTCTCATCTCACGTGTCAGCTTGCATGCTTGACTGGTCTCAAACCACGGTCTTCAGAGTCTAAAGTCCAACATTCTATTGGGTGAGCTACTGCAGAAGCTGTCACATTAGAATAAATGTGTAGATGTGGGTGAGTCTGTAATACATGTGTTAAAATGTATAATTTTTCAAATGATGCATTATAGTAAAATTATTTCAATATCATAACAGTTTGTGAGTAATAGTGTGAAAATTAAGTGTTTATAAAGTCATTATCAGCTGTTGTACTCGTGATTTGTGTGATAGTGAATAAAACACACAGTCGTTGTAGCGGCTCTAGTGTTAATTTCATGAGGAAACTGTTGCTAAACAAAGAATTCGGCTGGTAAAAGTTCATTTTCAAAACTTTTGTTATTGTTACGATTCTATGAGACTAGGTTGTGCAATTTTGTGTTAAACCAGCCTTATACAATTATTACACAACTGTTTATGTTTTCACTATCATTTTTCCTCATGCACAAGAAAACTGAAGTTAGAAAAGTCGTAACACCACAGAATTTGCTTGCTCTGCACAGTCATGCCTGTAAGCATTTGCATTCCATTAACCTTATTACCCAATAATCCCTCAGCATTTGACATTTCATTTCAGCTGGCTAAAATTGCATTCAAAATGATTTCTGGCAGAAAAAGTTTTCGCCTATTTATTCTTGACAGGTTTCCAGGACATTCTCTCTCATTGACATGCGTTTTAACTTCTGTGCTTTTTTACTTGACAGAAACATTTCAGTAAGGCCAATTAACTATGCATGTTTATTTGTTGGGTGTCTAGAAAGATGATATGTTCCTTGCATTGAATGCAATTAAACGATACAAGCAACTGAACAAAATAATTTGCATTTAGCAGCACAAGATGTTTACAGAAATGGGCTCTTCATAAATTCCCCATTTGTTTTGTACCTCGCCAGAACATTAATTAGTACAAAGCCACATAAAGAAGGTGGTAATGACTGACAATGATGTTACGATTTCATGCAAACTATAATGAAGAGGTGAATTGACAAATGGAAGGGAGTGTTGTGGTTTCAAGCTCAATGAGAAATCATAGCTGTTACAATAAAGTGATTTAAGGACAAATGGAAAATAATTTAGGTATGAAAGCTCTCAATTTATGACCACAATCCATTATGGCCGTAACAATAGTCTAATAAAATAAATAAAATAACTAATAAGATATGGTTTTACTTGTGTTTTGTCAGGTTTAACTACAGAGCTAGATGTAATATTGAAACTAATATTATGAAATACCCTGAAGTGAAGCTTTTTTTTTTTTTTTTTTTTACCAGAACTTATTTTTTTTCTTATTGATCCATTTTGTTTATGGTGATCATATATATATATATATATATATATATATATATATATATATATATATATATATATATATATATATATATATTTATTTATTTTTTAAACAATACTGTTGAATAAATGAAAGCAAAGCATTTGGGATAAAAAGCCCTCTTGATGTTAAATTGAACAAAACATATTTTTGTCAAAAAGGCCAATAAAAACAGTGTTAAGTTTGGCAGAGGAGCAAGACATAATGCCTGTACTGCAATGAATTGCTTTCCATAAGACCCGTTTCTGAAATATGCCTGTACTCACATTGCAGCTTCAAGATATATGCTGTTAATTTACTAAAAGCAGAATAATACAAAAAGTTGTTTAAAAAGATATGATGTTATACTATGTGAAAAGTGATTGAAATCAGCAGGAAATGGTACACACCAAATGTATTATTTTGAAAAAGCATTGACTTATATTTTCTCTAAAAACTAATATTTGCATATATGGTGAAAAATTTTGACCTATATCTATAATTAGTGGTGCTTGCGGAGCAAAGCATCACTATTATAATCTCACATACTTATTATTATTATTCTGTACAAAACTTTGGCACCTAACTCATCCCGCACCGTTTGTAGTAGACTCACGAATCAGGTGTCAAATCGACCGGCCTATTGACGACACCTGTGCTATGACTTTTCTAAGAGGTTGGGGGTATGGTGCACCCCTGGGGGGCAAAAAACATCCCGAAAATGTCCCATAGGCATACTATGGCAAGGGTCTCGCCAATGAAAACAATAGTTTTTTTCCTACTATGACAAGATACTGAATTTTGTGGGATCATATCTCCCAATCAGAATGTCGTAGAGACATGGGATCGGGCTCATTTCAATCGGGCTGCCAATCAGTCTTTAAGGATCATCATGGAAATGGCGTAGCCATGCCCTAGCAACCATTTACGGCACCCTAGCAACTGCCCCCATAGACTTCCATTCAAAATGGCTCAGAAGGATATCTTCAGAACAGAATGTCGTAGACACTTGGGGATTGGCTTTTTTGAGTCAGATTAGTAATCAGCCAATAAGAATCTCTCTGGTCACTGGCTAGCCACACCCTATTGACTTCCATTAAAAATGGCTGAGAGGGATATCTTTGGATCAGAACATACTACAGACATGACAGTTGGCTTATTTCACTTGGATGAGCAATCAGTCTTTATGTATCCACTTGAAAAACTACTTAGCCATGCCTTAACAACCATTTAGAACACTCTAGCAACCATCTCCATTGACTTCCATTCAAAATGTCTGAGTGTGATATCTTCGGATCAGAGTGTCCTAGAGACATGAGAGTTGGCTTGTTTTAATTGGGTGAGCAATCACTCTTCAAGTATCATCATGGAAACTACTTAGCCACTCCCTAGCAACCATTTAAGCACCCTAGCAACTAAATCCCATTGACTTCCATTCCAAATCGCTTAGATGGGTATCTCAGGATCAGAATATCGTAGAGACTTCATTGTTGGCTTGTATAACTCAGGCGAAGTGTTAAAACATGATAAAAACATGCTAGCATCATGCTAACACATGCTAGCAATGCCTAGCGAAGTGCTAAAACATGATTAAAAACATGATATCATCATGTTAACACATGCTAGCAACGCCTATCAAAGAGCTAAAACATGCTAAAAAAATGCTAGCATCATGCTAACACATGCTAGCAATGCCTAGCACAGAGCTAAAACATGCTAAAAACATGATATCATCATGCTAACATATGTTAGCAACACCAAGCAAAGAGCTAAAACATGCTAAATAAATGCTAGCATCATGCTAACACATGCTAGCAACTTCTAGCGAAGTGCTATAACATGTTAAAACATGCTACCATCATGCTAACACATGCTAGCAACACCTACCTTAGTGTTAAAATATGCTAAAAAATGATAGTATCATGCTAACACACGCTAGCAACACCTAGCGAAGAGTTAAAACATGATAGTATCATGCTAACACATGCTAGCAATGCCTAGCACAGAGCTAAAACATGCTAAAAACATGATATTATCATGCTAACACATGCTAGCAACACCAAGCAAAGAGCTAAAACATGCTAAATAAATGCTAGCATCATGCTAACACATGCTAGCAACACCTAGCTTAGTGTTAAAATATGCTAAAAAATGATAGTATCATGCTAACACATGCTAGCAACGCCTAGCAAAGAGCTAAACCATGATAAAAACATGCTAGCATCATGATAACACATGCTAGCAATGCCTAGTGAAGTGTTAAAACATGTTAAAAACATGCTAGCATCATGCTATCACATGCTAGCAATGTCTAGCAAAGAGCTAAAACATGCTAAAACATGTTAGCATCATGTTAACACATGCAAGCAATGCCTAGCGAAGTGCTAAAACATATTAAAACATGCTAGCATCATGCTAACACATGCTAACAACACCTAGCAAAGTGCTAAAACATGCTAACATCATGCTAACACATGCTAGCAATGCCCAGCAAAGTGCTAAACATGCTAAAACATGCTAGCATACTAACACATGTTAGTAATGACTAGTTATGTACTAAAACATGCTAGCATCATGCTAACACATGCTAGCAACACCTAGTGAAGTGCTAAAACATATTAGCTACATGCTAGCATCATGCAAACACATGCTAGGATCATAATAACAGTACTTAGCAACATGCTGTAACATGCTATGTGATGAGTTTAGCCACAGCAAGCACCACTCACATTTTCTTCAGGAAATGTACCTATCTAGTATATTACTAAAGCTCCCTACTGGGACTTTTGCCCCAAGTAAGAGGTAAAATCCCCCCTTACTGTTTATATATATATATTTTTAATTATTTGTTTATACAAGCAACTTTTTCCATTATGTCTTTTCACACAAATTGTATTTTTAGTCAATATTTAATAATAATAATAATAATAATAATAATAATAATGAAGTAAGAAGAAGAAGAAGAAGAAGAAGAAGAACATTTTATTGGGACCAGATTAAAAGAACATGTTCCTTAAGGGAAGCCTGTAGCCCCACTGACACCTACATTTTAAGCATATTTTTTGTTGTTGCTGATTTTGTTTTTAACTGAACGCTTCTGTAATTTCAGTAAATAAGCCATCGTACAAAGATGAAAGAATAAAAATATACCCCCCCCCCCCCCCCAAAAAAAAAAAAAAAAAAAACACCAATCACTAAAACGGTATGGGGCATGAGGGAGTCAGCTGGGGTTGATGAATTTCAGCTTTCTCTGTTGACATTGTGTTAGTGCAATGTCTTCCAATTTGCAACAGAGTGTATGGATGTAATAGTATTTTTTAGCCTTCACCCTCTACCAACTGAAAAAGTTTTTAGGCCCAACCTCCATTTTCTCAGCTTAGTTGCACAGAGTCATCTGTAGAGTCTGATAATTTTCTCGGATTCCAGACTACCTTACTGTTTCATAGATGCACTGTTCTTCCTGTTAAGAATGTGAATGATTTTCTCAAGGTGTGAAAAGTGAAAATAATTCAGAACAGTTTACGGCAATGCAATTTATCCAAACAAAGCTACACCACACTTTGATATGTACAACAGTTAAAGGAAAAATTCACAAAAGATGTCATGAAACTTCTCAGTACTTACCCTTATTCGCTCCATTTGTGCCAAGAGAAAACTGGGTGTGAAATTTAATAAAATGATGATTGACAATTGAATCAATTTATTTTCGGATTAAATTACTTGAAAAACATATTACATGGAGTAGGTAGGCCTGTTAATATATCAAAATATGAGGCTTAATAATTTGTCATTAAAAATATATGTTTTGGAATGATTCATCATTATTTTCCAAAATATGCTAAAGACACACATATAAATGGTGGTTCAATTTGCACAATACAGATAATTGTACAAATATACACCAGGTTTTATTTATATTCACTGGTTTCAAAATTTAATTGTGAATAAGAAATAAATCAATACATTGTGATAAGCAGAAGAATACACTATCTTTTTTGAACCTTCTTAATATTTATGGAGAACAGGGAGGTTTGGTTCATAATAATAAATAATAATAATAATAATAATAATAATAATACTGTTACGTTAATTATTAAGCAAATATAAATAAAGGATTATACCATGCCTGACATGATGCAAACAGACAGTAAGTAGACTTCTGATTATGAGCAATAGATTTGCATATAATCGAGAATATTTACTGAACCAATACAAATCTGTAAAAATGCAGTAAAAAGAGAGTATAGCCTACCTTTTTAAGAATTTTCTTCAAATACTCCACAAAATGCATAATATATCATAATTGGGGAAGAAAAGAACAACAATTAACTTATTTTGCTTGTATGGACACATGCAATTATGAATAATGAGGCATAAATCCAAACTGAGTAGCATAAACTTTCTTAATTTAAAGTGTGCGCTTGTTTCCTTAGTCACGTGCCCGGCGTCTGTTGCGAGAGTGTGCGTGTAATCTGAGACATCCTCTGTAACACACTGGGTATTATTATAGTCATTATAATTTATTATTAAATTTAGGGTCGATACATTGAAGTTTCAGCATAATAATGATGCATTTTACACCCCTACATCCTACAGTTAAGCAGAAAAAAAACTATCATTTCATTTAGGTGTGCAAGCTTACGTTTTGGGTGGCAGTTGCACACCCTGGCACACCTGTGGCTATGCCACTAATGCAGCCTACTAGGTTTTGGAACAGAGCCACACTCTATGTATACTGTATGTTGTAAACGGATAATTGCTCAGCACTCCTTTGTTGGCAATATCTGCCCATCGCTGTGTTGGCTGTTGAAGTTTCATTTCGACAAACAGCTACATCAGCATTTAAATATTTGATTTGATTTGATTGATTAACTACAGAGACTGGAAACATTTTTCACAGAGCTGACAGTTAATAGTGAATACTGATGGAGAAAGAGAAAAAGAGAGAAAGAGGATTTTCTGGATATGAGAGTTGACAGTAGATATGCAGTTTCCTCCCCAATCGAAACCTCAGGGAGGGAAGTCCAGCTAAGGTAATGTTTATATATATACATATATATATATACAGGTGCATCTCAATAAATTAGAATGTCGTGGAAAAGTTCATTTATTTCAGTAATTCAACTCAAATTGTGAAACTCGTGTATTAAATAAATTCAATGCACACAGACTGAAGTAGTTTAAGTCTTTGGTTCTTTTAATTGTGATGATTTTGGCTCACATTTAACAAAAACCCACCAATTCACTATCTCAAAAAATTAGAATATGGTGACATGCCAATCAGCTAATCAACTCAAAACACCTGCAAAGGTTTCCTGAGCCTTCAAAATGGTCTCTCAGTTTGGTTCACTAGGCTACACAATCATGGGGAAGACTGCTGATCTGACAGTTGTCCAGAAGACAATCATTGACACCCTTCACAAGGAGGGTAAGCCACAAACATTCATTGCCAAAGAAGCTGGCTGTTCACAGAGTGCTGTATCCAAGCATGTTAACAGAAAGTTGAGTGGAAGGAAAAAGTGTGGAAGAAAAAGATGCACAACCAACCGAGAGAACCGCAGCCTTACGATTGTCAAGCAAAATCGATTCAAGAATTTGGGTGAACTTCACAAGGAATGGACTGAGGCTGGGGTCAAGGCATCAAGAGCCACCACACACAGACACTACAGTTGTCGTATTCCTCTTGTTAAGCCACTCCTGAACCACAGACAACGTCAGAGGCGTCTTACCTGGGCTAAGGAGAAGAAGAACTGGACTGTTGCCCAGTGATCCAAAGTCCTCTTTTCAGATGAGAGCAAGTTTTGTATTTCATTTGGAAACCAAGGTCCTAGAGTCTGGAGGAAGGGTGGAGAAGCTCATAGCCCAAGTTGCTTGAAGTCCAGTGTTAAGTTTCCACAGTCTGTGATGATTTGAGGTACAATGTCATCTGCTGGTGTTGGTCCATTGTGTTTTTTGAAAACCAAAGTCACTGCACCCATTTACCAAGAAATTTTGGAGCACTTCATGCTTCCTTCTGCTAACCAGCTTTTTAAAGATGCTGATTTCATTTTCCAGCAGGATTTGGCACCTGCCCACACTGCCAAAAGCACCAAAAGTTGGTTAAATGACCATGGTGTTGATGTGCTTGACTGGCCAGCAAACTCACCAGACCTGAACCCCATAGAGAATCTATGGGGTATTGTCAAGAGAAAAATGAGAAACAAGAGACCAAAAAATGCAGATGAGCTGAAGGCCACTGTCAAAGAAACCTGGGCTTCCATACCACCTCAGCAGTGCCACAAACTGATCACCTCCATGCCACGCCGAATTGAGGCAGTAATTAAAGCAAAAGGAGCCCCTACCAAGTATTGAGTACATATACAGTAAATGAATATACTTTCCAGAAGGCCAACAATTCACTAAAAATGTTTTTTTTATTGGTCTTATGATGTATTCTAATTTTTTGAGATAGTGAATTGGTGGGTTTTTGTTAAATGTGAGCCAAAATCATCACAATTAAAAGAACCAAAGACTTAAACTACTTCAGTCTGTGTGCATTGAATTTATTTAATACACAAGTTTCACAATTTGAGTTGAATTACTGAAATAAATGAACTTTTCCACGACATTCTAATTTATTGAGATGCACCTATATATATATATTCGAAACACTTGACTGAAATGTTTCTCACATGATCTTAAAAATCTTTTGATCTGAAGGTATATGTTTAAATGTTTGAAATTAGTTTTGTAGACAAAAATATAATTGTGCCACCATATTAATTTATTTCATTATAAAGCTAAAATTTAATACAAAAAAAAAAAAAAAGGTTTTTTTAAATTGATGACTTGGACCAAATAATAAAGAAAAGCAGCCAATAAGTGCCCAACATAGATGGGAACTCCTTTAATACTGTTTAAAAAGCATCCCAGGGTGATACCTCAAGAAGTTGGTTGAGAAAATGTCAAGAGTACATTTCTGCAAATTCTAGGCAAAGGGTGACTACTCTGAAGATGCTAAAATCTAACATAGTTTAGATTTATTTTTGATTTTGTTTAGTCACAACATAATTCCCATAGTTTCATTTATGTTATTCCATAGTTTTGATGACTTTACTATTATTCTAAATGTAAAAAAAAAATAAAATAAATAAAAACAAAATAAAACAAATATAGTAAAGAATGAGTAAGTGTTTCAAAACTTTTGACCGGTAGTGTATATATGTTGTTATTTTCAAAGTGTCATTCTTTTGGCAATATGTATGATGATGCATTACAGTACAAGGTTTGGCTCTATTTACTTACAACTAGTTTTTATTAAACTTTATTTTTCAGGTGCCACTGTATTTGAATAACACACAAGAGCTTGCATATTTGCTTTCCAAAGGGTCAGGGATTGGCTGGTTAGCATGGCCCAGTTTGGCCCACAAACAGATGCTGTAAGTACACCATTTTGTAGGCAAAAATCATCTTTGTTCATGGACAGTCATTCAAAAGAAGCCATTATATATGAAGTAATATACTGTATATTTTGCAAGCAACATATACATTTTAATTATTTCAATTTTGTTATATTTTGTTTCATCAGTGCCTAATTTTTGGAGGGCTCAGTGTTGGGTAAATTACTCAAACAAATTAATCCCCTTCAAATCACTGATTATGATTACTGTTTACTTAATTGGAAAAGTAATCACACACACACACACACACACACACACACACACACACACACACACACACACACACATATATATATATATATATATATATATATATATATATATATATATATCAGTTCAAATTAATGTCTATATTTCCTCTTTTTCCATTGTCGCATACAAGTCATACACTCTGTACCACGTGTTTCTGCCTTTACAATGACTCACTGTTATAGAGAAATCTTGAACAGACTCTTGAAGGGATGACCCATCTGAACCCTTTTGTGGACACAGAACTCATTAACTCTCCTACAATCTCAATCTCCAAAGGCAGAATCTAGTTTTGATACCAAAAATGGACAAATTTATCTTACACAAATGATTAGAACTTATGACTCATAATAAAGATATACATTACATCACTGTTATAACTGAAAATGTTGAACATTTTGATCTGTAATAATTTATTCTTCATATTTTGTAACTTGTTAGTCACAAAATATATTATATTTGGTATCTATGAGATCAATAATTAATGTCCAGAATTTTGATGATAAATTAGTTCATGCCACTCCTTTTGAAATCATGATATTAAAATATATTATTCAAATGGGCGGGAAACAAGTCGTCATTTTTATTTGTATAGCACCTTTCACAAAACACATTGTTTCAAAGCAGCTTTACAGAAAATCATACATTAACAGAAAATGAAACTATCTATAATGTCTTAGAGTCCTCATTGTGTAGTTTGATAAAATGCAATTGTGAATTGTGTTTAAAAATAAGTAATTAAATAATAATTGTATTTAGAAACCCAGTGAGCATTCCGAAGGCGACTGTGGCAAGGAACACAAAACTCCATAAGAAGAAACAACAGAAAGACTCATAAACCACCTGAGAAGGAGGGAAAGAGGTGACCGTGTGACATTGCAAAGGTACTTTTGATAGGCTCAAAAACATCTAAAGTATTAAGAAATACGTTTACTTCAACTGCAGGTTGATCAGACGTAAACATTAATTATTTTAATATTCCACGAAGTAATCATAATTCCATTCTTGAGCTATCTTCCTTACATATCAATTATGAGCAGATAAATGACCCTGTTGTGCTACATATAAGGGTATATGACATGGGCAGAAGTCCCAGTATTTCTATATTCCCTATATATAAATGATGTAGAACGAAATGGGCATAAGTTAAACTAAATCATGAGCTAATCAAGTGTTTTGCACCCCCTCAGAGGAATTGGGGTCTTCGTATATTCCCACCATCATGGGCGTATCAGCGCAGGTGTTTGGATGTTGGCTCGGTCCCTTTTAATCGGCAGGCAGGACACCAGAAGTGAGCCTGATGGACATGTGGTGAAATGAAGGGTGAGCCCCCATTCAGTGAACAAAACTGGGCCATACAAACATATCCATTTTGCTCCTGTTTGCCCTTCAGACAGTATTGGGATGAGATTGCTTTTGTACATGCCTCGAATGCCCGACAGCCAGAATATGGTTCAGTTTCCCCCGCAGCTTGCGCTGGGGAGCGAACATTAGAAAAACACATCCCAAATTCAGCCTCTGTCTCCATGACCAAAGGTCCTGAGACATGCATAACAGAATTCAATGTTCATCAAGCACAAGTGTACACAAAACACAGTGAACATAAGCACCACATGTTTCCCCCCCCATAATGAATACTGGGGACATTGTGGTGAACCATTTTTTCTCAAATAGACGTTACCCTCAATGTTCATACACTCTTCCCAGTTCAAAATGCCAGGGAATATTTTTATTCTGTCAGCGTCCCTTCTGTAAATGCATTTCAGGGCGCTCATCATTTATGCCTGAATACAATAAAGGCAGAAACATTATTAAATCCCATTCAACCAGCCACAGTAGTAGAGGTGCGATGGCCCCCCTCTGCTGTGCCGCTGGTTGTGGGGCAGTCGCCAAAAGTAAGCCAAGCATACCATCTAGTGGTTACATGTCGCGCTACAGGAGAGAGTCATGCATTAATTCCTCTGTCTGCCCATCTACCAGCTTGGCAGCATTTGTAGGACAGCCGGGGGACTGGTTTGTGACAAAAGATTTGAAGGACACTAATTTCCATATTCAGATCGCACCGAAGCAGAGGAGTTTTCTCAGGTTTGTTTTTGGGGGCAAAGCGAAAGAATTTTGCATCATTCTGTTCGGTCTTACTCTGGCACCACACACTTTCACAAAATGCATGGATGCAGCTATGATGCACTTGAGGCTTCAAGGCATCCACGTTTTGAATTATCTCGACAATTGGTTGGTGTTGGCTCACTCAGAGACTTTGGCTGCACAAAATCGAGATGTTGTTCTCAGCCATTTGAGCAATCTAGGGCTGCGTGAAAACCTAGACAAGAGTGTCCTGTTGCAAAGGCAACAGACTCTGTTTCTAGGAGTGGAGCTGGACTCGCAGGCGATTTCACCAGTGTCTAGCGATGTTCAGAGTGGGATGTGTTCTCCATGTGATAATATTTCACAGGCTTTTGGGGCTCATGATCGCGGAATTTGTTTACATTTGACACTTACTGGTATCCGGTATGCTTCGGCCAAATCGGGGGCAGCCTGCGGAGTTTCAGGGACCCAGACCACCATCCCCAGCTCCATCACAGGGCATTGATCCCGGAAGTGTCCCGGATCCCCACAACTCCAGCAGGCTGGCCTAGGCACCACGCCCGCACCTGCATCGGCGGACTCTTCCACCTGAGGGGGAGGGTGGCAGGGCACTGTAGATACTGGGGGTGGAGCAAACCCCCGTGCGGGGAATGGGTCTTGGTGGCGGGGCTCCTTGTCCCTGCGGGGCAGGAACGGGCTTCATGCTTTATGGAATGAAACAGCTGGTGGTACTGCTCTGGATTGCAGCCAACCCGCTGCAGGATGGACTTCTTCAGGTCCTCATGAGCCAGGAGGTTAGCCGCCGGCAGTTGTTGAGCAGCAAGCTGGGCTTACCCGGACAGCAACGGGAAGGAGCCTGGCCGCCCACTGGTCACACGGCCAGCACCAGATCTCCGTGGTCTGCTCGAGGAAGGCTTTAGGGTCATCTTCCGCCCCCATGTTCAAGAGCATGGGTGGGGCCAGGGGGCTGTGGTTGTCCGGGGGTGCGGCCGGGACTCTCTCCTTGCTGAGGAGGCTCCGGATCACATGCCGGTCCTCTGCTTGAGCTTGTAGGATCTCACAGAACCAGCGATCTTGGTCATGGCGAAGCTCAAACAGAGAATGCTGGTGGGACTGGTGTAGGCCGTTGAGGGACTGAAAGATCTATGCCAACTGCGAGGACTCTATGGGGCGTACTTCAAACCGTGTTTTGGCACCAGTGTGAAAGACTCCACAACACTAGGGAAGGAGGACACAGGGAAGCGGGTTTTCCAGACTCAGGTAAGGCTTTTAATTGCCACTTCAATGCTTTACAACTTTCACAGACTCAATAGTTTCAGAGGCATTTAGACAGTCAAACTCATTTAGCTTCACAACATAAACTCATTAGTTCACAACATGAACTCATTAGCTTCACAAGCATCATAGGCTTCCATGTGCCAGACTCTCTCTGCCTCTGCTGGTGGCATGGCAGTTTATATGCCACTCTCCACATGCTCACTGGAATTAGAGACAGGTGTTAGACATAATCTAGCCTAGGCGTAAGCGCCCTTACCGCTTTCCCTCACTCCGGATGGACGCTCAACCACACGCCCGCTGCCACAATGCCATTACATAGATCATGATTAATGTTTCAGGTTCCGGCAGACCTAACTAAATCAGCCAAATTGTGTGGTGAAGAATAAATTAGGTGGATGCCTGGCTAAATAGATGAGTCTTTAGTCTAGACTTAAACTCAGTGAGTGTGTCTGCATCCCAAACAGTGTTAGGGAGATTATTCCATAGTTTAGGAGCCAAATAGGAAACAGATCTACCTCCTTTTGTTGATTTTGATATTCTAGGAACTATTAACAGGCCAGAGTTTTGCGATCGTAATGAACGTGATGGAATATAGCGTGGTAGAAGGTCACTTATGTACTGTGGTGCTAGACCATTCAAAGTTTTGTATGTAGTTAACAGAATTTTTAAATTAATATGAAATTTAAGAGGTAGCCAATGTAACAACGATAAAATGGGGCTAATATGATCATATTTCTTGGTTCTAGTCAGCACTCTGGCTGCTGCATTTTGAACCAATTGAAGTTTATTTATTGAACTTGCTGGACATCCTCCCAGTAATGCATTACAATAATCTAGTCTTGAGGTCATGAATGCATAAATTAGTTTTTCGGCTTCAGCAACAGAGAGCATGTGGTGTAACTTAGCAATATTTCTTAGGTGGAAGAATGCTGTCATACAAACATTGTAAATTTGATTTTCAAAGGACATATTGGTATCAAATATAACACCTAATATCTTCGCTGTTGAAAACGATGTAACAGTACATCCATCGAGTGTTAAATTATATTTTAGCTGCTTATTTTTAGAAGTTTTTGGTCCAATAACTAGAACCTCTCTTTGGTCGGAATTGAGTAGAAGGAAATTTCTAACCATCATTGATTCACTCTGCTAATTTGTAGAATTGTGAAATTTCATCAGGTTTCAAAGAAATATAAAGTTGGGTATCATCGGCATAACAGTGGAAACTTATTCCATGATTCCTGATAATATTTCCCAGGGGAAGTATATATAAGTAGGAAAGCAGAGGCCCTAAAACTAATCCCTGTGGCACTGAACTTTTGTTTGATTTGACAATTTCTCGTTTACACAGATAAAGTGGTAGTGGTCTGCTAAATAGGACCTAAACCATGCTAATGCAGTCCACAAATGTCAACATAATTCTCTAGCCTATTCAAGAGAATATCGTGTCGAAGGCAGCACTAAGATCTTAAAGCACTAGAAGAGAAATGCAGCCGCTATCAGATGATAAGAGCAAGTCATTAGTAACTCTGATAAGTGAAGTCTTTTTACTGACTGAAATTGTTCATATATACTATTTTTTTGTAGAAATGAACATAATTGGGAGGACACAACCTTTTCTAGTATTTTCGACATAAACGGGAGATAATAATTGGTCTATAATTAGCCAATTATCCAGGATCAAGTTGTGGCTTCTTAGTAAGTGGTTTGATAACTGCCATTATAAAGTTTCTTGGGACACATCCTAAGGAATAGCAAGGAGTTAATAATATTAAGAAGAGGTTCTGAGGTTACAGGGAATACCTCTTTTAAGAGCTTAGTTGGTATTGGATCTAACATTCATGTTGTGGCTTTTGATGTTTTGATAAGTTTTGTTAGCTCTTCATGACCTATGACAGCGAAGGATTGAATTTTCATGTGTGGAAAATTATGAGACACTGTTTTCTGAGGTACTGTGACAGATGATTGCATAATTCCAAATTTATTTATGATTATTTCAATTTTATCAGTAAAGAAATTCATGAAGTCATTACTATTGCGATGTTGGAGTATCTTATTCAATTAAGACTTTATTCCTAACCAATTTAGCCACAGTACTGAATAAACACCTAGGATTGTTGTGGTTATTTTCTATGAGTTTGCTAAAATATGCTGACCTGGCAGCTTTTAGTGCCTGTCTGTAGCTACAGACACTATCCTTCCATGCACCGCGAAATAACCCTAATTTTGTATTCTTCCACTTGCGCTCCATTTTCCGAGCTGCTCTCTTGAGAACATGAGTGTGATCATTGTACCATGGTGCAGGGCTTTTTTCTTTAATTTTCTTTAATCAAAGGGCATTAAATGAAAATGTTTCATTTTCATTATCTATGTGAATGTTGAAGTCACCAACAATTAAAGCGCTATCTACAGTAACTACTAGATCTGATAGAAAATTTGCAAATTCACCAAGGAAATCAGAATAAGGCCTGTGTGATCTATATACTGTAGCTAGGGCAAAAGATGACAGAGATTTTTCATTTATATCTGACAGTGTTACATTAAGCAATATTAGTTCAAAAGACTTAAACTTATATTCTGTCCTCTGAGTAACACCAAAAACGTCACTGTAAACTGTAGCAATTCCTCCCGATCTACCCTTCAGATGAGGCTTATTTTTCGAACAATGACATGGGGGAGTAGATTTATTTAAACTAATACACTACTGGACAAAAGTTTTGAAACACTTGACTGAAATGTTTCTCATGATCTTAAAAATCTTTTGATCTGAAGGTGTATGCTTAAATGTTTGAAATTAATTTTGTAGACAAAATTATAATTGTGCCACCATATTAATTTATTTCATTATAAAACTAAAATTCAATAATAAAAAAAAAGTTTTTGAAATTGATGACTTGGACCAAATAATAAAGAAAAGCAGCAAAGAAGTGCCCAACATAGATGGGAACTCCTTCAATAATGTTTAAAAAGCATTCCAGGGTGATACCTCAAGAAGTTGGTTGAGAAAATGTCAAGAGTACATGTCTGCAAATTCTAGGCAAAGGGTGGCTACTTTGAAGATGCTAAAATCTAACACAGTTTTGATTTATTTTGGAATTTGTTTAGTCACAACATAATTTCCATAGTTCCATTTATGTTATTCCATAGTTTTGATGACTTTACTATTATTCTAAAATGTGACCGGTAATGTATATTTATCTGGTTTAAGTTAGGTTTCAGTCAAACAGAGCACATCCATACTATGATCTGTAATAATTTCATTTACAATTAGTGCTTTGGTTGAAAGAGATCTAATGATTAGTAGCCCTATCATTATATGATGTTTATCTTCATTTTTTCAAGTTTGACCTTCATCAGATTTTTTCTAAATTATTTAGTGAGGTGTTTGTGCTTGGTAGTTTGGGGAACAGACACATTCTCTATATGATAAATAGGTGATACAGTCTCTATGTGATGTAGTTTATGTGACTTGTGTGACATTTCAAGGCAGCTAGCAGACGTTAGGATTAGCTAGATTGTCTGCTTCCTGACCTGGGCCTCAGTTATCACTATTAAGACTATCAGCTAAATTACTAGAGAGGAGAGCGGCACCTTTCCTGGAGGGATTGAGTCCGTCTCTCTTTAGCAGGTCAGGTCTACCCCAAAAACTCTTCCAATTGTCTATAAATCCTATGCTATTCTCCAGACACCACTCAGACATCCAGCCATTCAGTGACACTAATCTACTATAAACCTCGTCACCATGATGAGCAGGGAGGGAGCCAGAGCATATTACAGTGTCTGACATCATTTTTGCAATTTCACACACCTCTTTAACATTACATCATTAGTGCCGACATGAATAACAATTTTAGAAAATCTACATTTAGCATTAGCCAGCACTTGTAAATTTGATCTGATGTCAGATGCTCTGGTACCCGAAATGCATTTAATGATGGTTGCTGGAGTCTCTATTTCCACATTCCTTACAATAGAATCACCTATGACCAAGGCTTTTTCAAAATGATTCTCAGTGGGTGCAACAATGAGTGGGGAGAATCGATTGGAAACCCTAACAGAAACAGGAGAGTGGTGTCGCTTTGCTGAGTGAGTATGCCGCTGAGACGTCACCCAATCGCTCTACTGCGGAGGCTATTCAGACGGAACCAAAGTGTGTGTGTTGCTCGCTGTACTACCTGCATCCAAAACAGTATCTACCGGCTTCTCTTTCTCACTGAACTCCACTAGCGTTTGGATGCGGGTCTCTAATTCATTAACCTTCTCCGTCAGCCTGACTAATTCTGTACATTTATCACATGTGAATCCCCCACTGCTGATGGAATAAGCTATAGTAAACATGTAGCATGTAATGCAGGAAGCAATAGTATGAGCAGATGCTATGACTTACCACAACTGTTTGTTGTTGTTGGTTGTTCCTGAGCGGCGAGGATTTGAGATCGATGTGAATCCCTCAGGCAATTGTTTGTTATGGTTGTTTTTGATAAGTGGTGCTTTAAGATCAATGCAATAATCCATGTAACACAGAGGAGAAAACGGGTACGCGCTGTAAAATGCTCACAGTTTAATCTCGATAAAAATAGAAAGCGGATGCATGCAGTTGAATCACAATAAGAGAATAATGCGGGGGAAAACCTGATGCGAGCTGAAAAATGGCTGATATTAAAGATTAAAAGCTGAAAACAGATAGATAAGCGATGCTAAAAAAAGCTAGCAGGCTACAAACACAGACTCGAGTGAGGCGACAGCAGCAACAAGAAGTGACATCAAGCCCCAGAAATCAGAAATCAAAAGTCTTAAACTTTACTGAAAATCAGTCACTGTTATCTGAATACAAAAATGTAAAATGCAATGTGTTAAACTACTTTTTGAATAATAATAATAATAAAATAGTTATTTACTTTATTTATTTATAAATAATTAACACTGCTCTAAAAGCATCAAATTGTATACTTTCAGGGGTCATGAGCCAACCGAGCAACTGCCTATTGACCTGTTTCAGTGACGTCACTTTTTCCCGCCGCCGGCATATTTGTGACCATCAGTGGAAGGAAACAACGGTGGTGAGTGGAAAAACACCTGTGAAACCATATCAAGAAAAACATCAAAAATTGCTTTTGGTCCATGCCCAGTCCCAGGAAAGGTTCATACAAGTCTAAAGACAGCACAAATATTGGCAAATTGAACTTTTGCTGACATTTAAAGATACAGTATTTTATCCAGGATTCATCTCCGTACACTGGCTAGTCTGATGTGTGACCGGCCAATACACACACGCCCACCATTTCATCACCATAAACATCTCTCATTCAGAAGTTACAAATGTTTTTGTGTTGTTTTCTGGTCTGATTTAGAAACAGTATTTAAAAATGTCTGTGATGATCCCATCTGTATGAATGTAGGAGCTGCTTTTAACTCCTGAAGAAGGTTTTTGTTCCATCCCACAGACCAGCACATTTAAGACATATGGAATATTGGTCAAAAACATAGTGGCACGGTCATACAATGACATCAAATGAAACAGGTAAATAAACCTCCTTGGTCTGCACATAGACTTATCTTGAAATCAAGTACTGGCTAAAAAACAACAAAAAGCAATAAATAAATAAATGTATTGAAAGCATTCTATGTGAAGGTAATTATTATTATTATTATTATTATTATTATTATTATTATTTGTAAATAATGTAAAATTTTACAGTTGAACCATTTGGAACAGGTTAATATCTGTCTCAACAAAAATAATAAAGCAGAGATGATAAAGTCATCCATTTTTAATACCATACTAACTAAATGGACAATCCACAGGCCAAATGGGCACTGTCTGCCATGACTCGACACACGTCTTTAATAGTGCTTTACTAATGTAAGAACACATCAGACCAGAAATGAATCCATTAATTTTTAATTGGACCCTATGTCTTTCTCTCTCAAATTTGTCTTGATCTTTCTCTCTTTTCTACCGTCTTTGAATATTTATGCACCATTAATTGTCATTATGCTCCTGCTCGGCTGAATCGTTGGTCAGAGGAAAAAGCAGCAAGGGGCCACCAGCTGCATGTAAGCCCACCAGAAATTGTGTCCCCGACAAACCACTGCCACAAAGCCAGTCCACATCGTTGGCTTTCTCCACAGCAGGTGCACAGAGTATTGCAGGATAATTGAGGTAACCCTGCAAGGCTAACAGAAGCAAGCTAATGTTCTCCTTGTAAACTTACATTAACATCATCATTATCTGGGAAAAAAGCATGTTGGCAGTCTGTTTGTTGTCGTTAAGTGAAAATCAAGGGAAAAAAATTCAAATTTTTTCTAAAAAGGGATAGTTCAACCAAAAATTTTTATTATATCATAATTTACTCAGTCTCATGTTATTTTCGGGTCACGTGACAATGCCCATGTTCCCGGGTGAAGTTTGTATGTGAATGTATCCATACTACTACCTAAATAATGTACTTTATGAAAGGCAGAGAAGTAAGTTCTACCTCAAATGCAGTACATACTCTGACAATATGTGAATTCGGACACAGCTAGTAAGTTAAACTTGAGTACTAATTCGTTAATGAATTGTCCAGTCTGATTTGTGAATCGGATTAACCGGTTTGTTAAAAAAAAAAAAAAAAAAAAGATTTATTTATGAATCAGATTCCAGAATCTGATCACAAGTGCTTCTCGAGTTAACAGCTCACAGGAGGGGAAGAATATCGGTGAATTATCAACAGTGAATATATCACAGCACTATTGAATGCTTGATTCTGATTAGTTAACAGACGTTCTAAGGTATTAATCTTTTTTTTTTTTTAAGTAAATGCATGGCCTAAAAGTAGTTCCAGGCAGGACCGGACTGGGACATAATTTCAGGCCGGGAGTCTCACACTCTTCCAGGCCACCCCATAAACCCACAACAAATTTTGAAACCACAGCTGATGATGGGGATTATGAATTAACTATACACTTTATGCTAAGGTTGTATTTGTTAACGCATGAACATGTAATATTCCAAATTAGGTTTAAAGACATAACAATTAAATTTTTTCATTTGCATTTGTTCATCTTAGTTAATGTTAATTTATACATATTGTTCATTGCTAGTGCATGTTATTTCTTAATGATGTTGCATTACCAATTTTTAATATTCAAATGCATTAGTATGCATAGAGATGAACATAAACTAAGATTACAAATGCTGTAAAAGTATTGTTAATTTTTCATGTTAATTCATTGTGTAATGTTAATGGATACACAACCTTATTTCAACATGTTAACAATACATTTAATGATAAGCAATCAAACAATGCCTCCACTGAGAGATTACCCTAGATGTAAATATTATCATGTACTTTCTCAACGACTCCTAAACTAACTTTTGTTCACTGAATAATAAATACCTGTCATCTTTGTTCTCTTTCTCTGATTCATCTCGTATTCATTGGGGATCAAACATGATCAAACATGGTACTTTTGTGACTAAGGTTTTTATTTATTTATTTATTTATTTATTTATTTATTTTAACACTGCCATTACAATATTTAAAACAAGAAACTTTAATTTATTTTATTTAATCATTATTCTTAATTCTGTTTGACACGAGGGCATTTATCTTATTTTCATATCAAATTTAACTAATTTTTTTTCTTTATTTTTCTTTCTACTGTCAATGAATATTCTGAGAGAAAACGTGCCCATAGCCTATTGTTGCTTAAGTAATGAACACAACTTCCATGAGCGTCTGATTGGTAGGTAAAACACGCTCTCTAATTTTAGTTAATTTTGTGGTTAATTTCCGTTATTTCAGCAGACAGTATGCGTCATACATTCGGATCAGCAACATTAAGTTAAAGAGGGTAACATTTTCATATAACTGATTTGTGTACAAGCATTTATGCACTTCTGTTTGCTGAACTCTGTCCATGCACTGAATGAATGCGTGTCCTTGTATGAGCGGGGTTCCCTTTTGGAGAACTCGAGCTGCGTATGTTTGCAATGGGACACCGTCCGAGTGTCACATGGTCTGAAGCCCTTATACAATCAATTCATTGGCTGATGATGCTTAAGCGACGCCACCTGGGGAGCAATGTCAGAGGCTCCATAAAGGCGCTCGCTTTCATGCCATTGAGTCAGATTTCCTGTTCTTCAGTGCATGAATTGTCTAAGCCTATGTTTGTTTCTAACGACTCACATTGAAGCAAGGATAATTTTTCTCCCTTTTGAGTGGCAAACATGTAAGGACGTCGTTGACACAGCATAAATTTCAGAGCAATTTCAATGTGTTTTTTTCCAAACATTACAAGGGACCGACGAGGACAACAACGCTTCATCGAGGCTCGCAATTTCTCACCACAAAGTGTTATCCCCACTTGCTCCAGTTCTATGGCCTCCAGATTTGAAGCTCCATGTTCTGGAGCTGTTTGGGATTTCGGCTTTGTGTCTGAGAAGATAGGAGTGTGAATGGACACCGGAACCCTCCTCGTGTTTCTCCCTGAGCGAATGCATGAGTCTTGTCGGACATGCTCTGAGGCCTAGCTCGGTGGACATTTTCTGATGAACAACGCCTGCGAAAGACCATGCACGTTGTGAGCTGTCTCCATTAAAAAAAAAAAAAACACTGTTTGTAAGAATTTGTCGTTGGAAGGTAAGGAAACAATATGGGCCCCTTTGTACCTATTCTCTTTTTTCTGTGTCATTCTGGAAGAATGCACCGAGCAGCCTCGGCCTCTCTCTCTCCCCTAGCCGTTTGAAGCGAACTGCTTGTGGCGGAGGGGATCATGCATGGACAGGTGAGCCTGCAGAATGAGGGGGCTGGAATAAGAGAATATTCCCCAACTGAGTGATGGCGAACCAACGCGTGGAGTACTTCATCGGTGCCATTATTCTTTCGGGATTCTATCAGAAAATACAAGGTATTTTAACTAGCTTTTTCTTTCACCCATTTCATGGATCACACGGGCATTCTGGTGAGAGAAGAGACACGCTCTGCTAACTCTGCTTGATTTTTTTGGTGGTGGCATGGATGTTGCTCTTTTCAGACAGCTGTTGGATCTACACACAATGATTTTACAGACCAACCAAGCATATCGCATTAAGGAATGCTTTTAAGTTCATCGGCTCTGTTTGGACTTTCTCTCAATTGGACCGTATAAATGTACCCATTTCTCCCGTTTGACCTTCAGTCGGTATCTGGATGAGTTCACTGTTGTACACGCCTCGAACACCCAACAACCAGAATATGGTTCAGTTTTCCCCAGCAGCTTGCTCTGGGGAGCGAACATTTAAAAAATGACCAAGGGTCTCGAGACATGCATAATAGAATTCGATATTCATCAAGCAAATATGTACACAAAACACACAGTGAAAGTAAGCACCACACGTTGTCCTCCCATAAAGAATTCTGGGGTCATTGTGGCGAACCAGTTTTTTCAAATGTTCACACACTCTTCCCCATTCAAATTACCAGGGAAAAGGTTTATTCTGTCAGCATCCCTGCTGTAAATGCATTTCAGGGCACTCATCATTTATGTCTGAATACAATAAAGGCAGAGACATTATCAAATCCCATTTAACCAGCCACAGTAGTAGAGGCACGAAGGTCCCCCTTCGCTCTGCCGCTGGTTGTGGGGCAGTTGTCAAAAGTAAGCCAAGCTCTCCATCTAGTGGTTACATGTCGTGCTACAGACGAGAGCCATGCATTAATTCCTTTGTCTGCCCGTCTACCGGCTTGACAGCAGCTGCAGGGCATTTCAAACTGGGTACATTTGAGCAATCTAGGGCTGCATATAAACCTAGACAAGAGTGTCTGTTGCCAAGGCATGTTGCATGCGAGACCTTTTCAGTGCTACATAAACTCCACAAAGGGACTTCAACCACTGACCCATGCACTTTGTTCCTTCAGAGTGATGTGTGGGTGCTACCAAACTCTGCTGCCATGGAAACGGACCCACCTTTTGATGTCAGGGATTCCATTGGGACAGGTGTGTCGCTGCAAGGTGATAATGACAGACGCCTCCTCCATGGGTTGGGGAACTGTACACGAAGGTCATCCAACCTATGGAGTCTGGAGGGGCCAGTTGCAATATTGGCACAAAAACTGGCTGGAGATGCTCACGGTGCTGCTAACATTAAGGTTTTTCCTTCTGGAGATTCAGGACAGTCATGTCCATATCCGGTCGGACAACAGGATGGTGGTGTCCTACATCAGTCGCCAGGGAGGGGTGTGCTCTCATGCCATGCTAAGGCTGGCACATCACATTCTTCTGTGGGCATGGGACAATGTACTATCTCTACGAGTCGTAAATTTTCTGGGCCAGTTGAACTTGGGGGTGGATCTCTTGTCCAAACAGGGTCTGATGCCTGGAGAATGGACATTACATTCTCAGATTATGTAACGAATCTGGAGGAGGTTCGGCAGAGCGGAAGAGGACCTGTTTGCTTCGACGAGATGTCACCCTGTCCCCTCTGGTCTTCTCACTCGCCCCCAGCACCACTGGGCATTGATGTGCTGGTGCATCAGTGGCCGAGAGTGTGTCTTTACATGTTTCCACAGATCAGCCTGCTGCACACAGTTCTGCAGAGGGTTCGGGAGGATCGGGTTCAGCTTCTGTTAGTGGCACCGTATTGGCCATCTCAAGTATGGTTTTCGACTCTGGTCTCTCTCCTGGAAAAGATGCCTTGGAAGATTCCAGTCAGAGTGAACATGTTCTCACAGGCACAGGGCAGCAATTGGCACTCCCGGCCAGACTTGTGAATGTTATGGGTGTGGCCCCTCAGCGTGGCACTCTTTTGAATGATGGGTAATCCCCCACTGTGGTTGATACCATTCTAAATGCTAGTGCTCCATCACCGAGGAGGCTATACATGTTTAAGTGGCTGTAACACATTTAAAATGGGCAAGGAGGAGGCGGGAACCGGCTGAACAGTCAAAATAATGTTTAATGAAAACTTAAAAAGACACAAACATAAACACACATGGCAGCTGCCTGTGGCTCTCTCTCTCACGAACTGGCCCCGCCCTCCTCTTCATCACAGTGGCATATTTTTGCTTCTTGGTATGCAGCGCGAAGTGAAAATCCAGTTCACTGTCCAGTCGGTACAGTGCTGGAATTTTTGCAGGAGCGTTTCGGGGCTGGAGTTGTCCCGGCAACGCTTAAAGTCTATGTTGCCGCTATAACTGCTGAACATGCGCTTATCAATGGAGTCTCTGTCTGTAGACATTCTCTTGTCTCTTGCTTTATGCGCAGGGTATTCAGGCTGAGACGTTTTCGTCCCATCTGTGTTCCATTATGGGATTTATCTGTTGTTTTAGAAGCGCTCTCGGGTGCTTCGTTTGAGCCATTGACAACGGTTACTGATAAGATTTTTGTCTCTCAAGACGGCACTGCTAGTGGCATTGGCATAATTTCAGAGAGTCAGTGATTTGCATGTCCTGTTGGTCAATCCTTTGTGTATGGATTTTGCGTCAGGGTATTTAAATGTTGTGTTAAGACCTTGTTTGGGCTATTTGCCCAAGGCTATTTCTACATCTGTTCAAGCTTTCTCTCCTCCCTCATTTGAGTCAGAGGAGCTTGAAAGGTTACATATGCTTTTCCCAGTTTGGACACCTACGTGAGTTTATGTTGACCATACTAGCCAGTGGCGTAAGTCAGAACAGTTGTTTGTGTGCTTTGGTGGCCGCAACAGAGGTGTTTTGGTGTCCAAGTAAAGACTGTATCATTGGCTTATTGATGCAATTTCGAGTGCTTATGAAGTGCACAATTTATCTTCGCCTTTGGGTATTTGAGCCCATTCCATGAGGAGTAAGGTATCCTCATGGGATTTGGCTAGAGGTGCGTCCTTGGAGGACATTTGTATCACAGCAGGGTGTTCTCTCCATATACATTTGTTAGATTTTATAATCTGGATGAGGGATTGACTCCTGCTTCCCAAATTCCCTCTGTTGGAACATGAGTAAATTCATAATTCCTCTTTTATTCAGATGCTTTAGCTCACTTGTACTTACCACATGGGCTTAGACAGTTGGCAGCTACTGTTCATATGGGGTGAATATATTTGTTTCCATAGTGGTCACTCGCAGCTCGAGTTCTCCAAAAGGGAATGTCTCGGTTACGTACATAACCTTGGTTCCCTGAGCAGAACGAGATGCTGCATAGCTGGCCATACTCTCTAGCAGCTGCATAGCCTTTTCATAAAATCTGACTCGATGACGCGAAAACGAGCGTCTTTATGGAGCCCGTGACATATCTCCCTAGGGGAATTCTTTTAAAATTATTTTAAATACATAATCCCATTACATGTATTCCGCTACTCCCCAACCCTGTATGTATATATATATATATATATATATATATATATATATATATATATATATATATATAAATGGATAATACTATCTTTGAAAACCTTGATGTCGACGCAACCCTGCAAATAAGTGTTTTGCTATACCTTTTAGGATGGTCCACTATGATAACAGTGCATTTACTGTATATGTGTGTGTTTGTTTTGTGTGTTTTGAGGCCATTAGTTCTGGGGTTCACACTTGAGGGACCCATTTAATTTTGAAGATTTAAAAAAAAAGATATTTTAAAAGAGGTTTGTTGCTTTAAAGGACTTTTTGACTTATGAAAGTGTTTGTAAATGCTTCACAGTAAATGTATCATCAAATGTTTGGGTGCCACTTTAAAGGTGCTATATGTAATATGTTTACTGTACTAAATCATAAAATGACCATAATATGTCATTAGACAATTAGGAAACATGCTAAGTTGAAATACTGGCTTCTCCGATAACAATGCTGCAGCCAGTATATTCTACTTTGAAGTTTCCATTCCGGGCCGAATTTCTGTTTATGTTTTGGCCTGTGTGATCCCGCCCACTGCCCACTCACCAATATTTTGACACCACCGGGTTGCCAGATTTGAACAAGTTTGCAGGCAAACAACACTGTGTGCTGCAGCCATGGAAGCCAGCCAACGAACTGGATCAGAGATGACAGATTCCACCCGACCTAAAAAGCCTCACCATCCATCTAAAAACCACTATGACCAGAGGCGTAGTAAAACAAAGATAAATATTGGAGATGCCTTTGGAAGATGGAGACAGCTTAAAGCCCAGAAATCCTTTAAAACGGATGCTGAGTTGGCTAATTTGCATGTCAACATTCTGGCAACCCGCATGAGCTTTGAGTCTGGGGCGGGGCAGACAACTCTCCAATATTTTGAATTTGGACACTTGTTGTCAATCTTACATATAGCACCTTTAAATTAGAAGTCTTCAACTATAATGTACTAACATAAAAATGCATACAATACAATGTATTTATTGTGTAACTGCATGTTGTTCTGCAAAATTCTTACAAGATTTTAAAATATTTGGGGTAAACTATCCCGTTAAAGGCTGCTGGCAAGGAAAAATTACTAGAGAGAAATCAGAACAGTTTTTGGAATTATAAGTATGTGGGGGGCACTTATGTATGGATGAGTGTGTGTGTGTGTGTGTGCGTGTGTGTGTGTGGGCAGGTTTAAGTGCTTTACAAGGACTTTTTTTTAGGTTACAAACTGGTAATTACAAGGGTATTATGCTATAAATATGGTTTATGAGGACATTTCTAGTGTCCCCATAATATAAATCGCTTAAAAAACATACTAAATGATGTTTTATTGAAAATGTAAAAATGCAGAAAGTTTTTTTTAAGGGATAGAGTCTATAGTTTGTACTGTATAAAAATCTTTATGTCTATGGAAACTCATAATGATAGCTGCACCAGCGTGTGTGTGTGTGTGTGTGTGTGTGTGTGTGTGTGTGTGCGTGTGTGTGTGCACGCACATTAGAGCACTGTCTTGTTTGAGTTTTTTTTTTATAAAAAAAATATTTATTTATTATTAATAAGTGATTATCTAATGAGAAGGTTTCCTTTCAACTGAGTACAACCATACCATCTTTACTGTGTCTCCTGGGATTCCACTGCTCTGACTGTCAATATAATGCAATTTGCTAAGTGTATTAGATGTGTGCATTTAATTTTCTTCACCCTTTATAAGGCTATTCAGCCATCTGCCCCTTTTAAAATATATTTTATTTATATCCACCATATCTAAATGGTTCCTCTGAGAGTCTGCTCGCACCTCAGACCCTGTGGCCTCAAGAAACACACAAGAAGAGAGAGATAAATTGATAAATCCCATAAATCCATGATACCTATTGGGATGTGCCACTACGATAACAGCGCATTTATATTTGTGTGTTTTTGTTTTGTGTGTTTTGAGGCCATTAGTTCTGGGGTCCACACTTGAGGGATCCATTTAGCTTTTTGTAGATATAAATAAAAGATATTTTAAAAGAGGTTTGTTGCTTTAAAGGACTATTTGACATATGAAAGAGCTTGAAACTATTTCCCAGTAAATTCATCAGCAAATGCTTGGGTGCCACTTTAAATTGAAATGTTAACAGAATAGTTCACCCAAACATAAAAATTATGTCATCATTACTCACTCCCAAGTCTCAAAGATGACTTTTTTCCATCTGTAAAATGCATGAGATCAATAAATATCCTCAATAAAGTACAGAATGATAAAACAGATGTCTATTTGTGAGTCTGCTCTTTTCAAAGTCCAGACATAATACTTTGAGTCAGCTCTGATCAAAAAGATTTTGTCCCAGAAATGGATACCATATGGTGTGACACTATATTGTGATATTTAAATGACCAATTGTTTGAAGACCCTTGGGGAGGAGGGGTCCTTGTTCAACCAGGAAGTACAGAAAACATCTCAGAAGTACATGGAAGGGTTACAAGATGAGTTGTCTCTTGTCATTTTTTCAATAAATCAAATCTTTTTGGCACTCACACTTCAGTACCCTTTCCCAGTGTCTTTTAGTGTGATGCTTTTTACATAAAAATGCCAAAGATAAATGACTTTTTGTCATTATTACTTTTAAATCTATGTTACCATTTTGCAGTGGGTATGCTGTTAGGATGCTAGCATATAACCACAAGACCCAATGTTGTGCTAAGTGCATAAAACCTCATATGGTGTGACACTACATCATACTGTGTGACAGGTATTGCTTGTCACTTCATATGATCCATTTGTCACACCATATGATATGATCTGTATTTTCCTACACACAGAATAATTATTCATTTGAGCTAACGAGCTACTCCACTCAGGGGAATCCATACTTACTCCATTTGTCACACTTTATCCATACTTACCTACTCCATTTGTCATACTTACTCACACATGTGCTTCCCTTTTGTTTTCTCAGCTTGAGGAAGGCAGATAGATACAGTATAAAGATGACAAGTGCAGAAAGAACACAGAAATACAGGGAGAGATTAAACACAGATCTTGCAAGGAGAGAGGAAGTCCTGAGAAAAAGTCAAACAAAGTAAATAGAAATGTTAAACTTATTGGTTGAGTAGTATGCAGACCTGGGTCAAATATGCCGGTGGTGCAACATGTGTAATTGCATTGAAAGAGTTGAAAAGCACTGGAAATGTGAGAATCTCGCAGCTCTAAAAGACTTACAGCTCTGAAAGACACACACACACACACACACACACACACACACACACACACACAATATAACCTTTATAATCCTGGTTTTAAAGAAAACAATAATATTAATGTTGTCTATATTATTATAATTAATTTGTTACAATTAATTTAATCTAATTATTGGGTATGTATTTAAAATATTTGAATACACTGTTTTGTTTCTCTGTTAACAGATACAAAGAGAAGAAACTCAAAGGGGAAATCAAAACTTTCAGAGTGAAGTCTCTTCCACCATCACAAATAGAAAAGCTTAGAGAATTGTGGAGAAATGCACAGTTAAAATACAGGACAAATTCAATAAATCTAGAAGAGGTAATGAACTCAACCCCTTCATCCCCAGAAAACAATACTTGCCAGACAATACTATACAAGTGATAATATTCTTTATTAGTGTGTTCCTCATTAGAAATATGATTCTTCACTAGTCCTGTGTTCGATACCCAAGTGCTATACAATGTTTAGTGGCACAATGTTCCACACTTTTGTGTCATTTTATTCCTAAAATGCTTTTGTTTGAATGTTAAATGCATATAATACACATTTTTGCATTGATAAATTGTGGTGTGGTGTGGTGTGACACTATATAATTTGGTGTGACATTCAGAATTGTGACAATAAAAAAGCTTTGTTAGTGACAAATCATAAAAATCTCAATGGAACACATGGAAAATATTATCAGCAAGAGTCACAAGTATTTTGTTAGATTTATAACAGGATTTGTCAGAATTAATCTAAAATATATTATATGATTGAGGATGGGTGTCTGCGCGATAATTAAAAAAAAATAATACAAAATGTCATTAATTTGCACAAGGAAATGCTGGACCTCAAGATAATAGATGATAAAGAATAATGATAAAGTGAATTACTTAAGAAAAGTATACCCCATTTTAATTTATATACAATAACTTTCATGTCACACCATATGACAATTTCAGGCACTAATATAACAAACTGGTGAATAAATTCAGATTCCAATACAAAATCTAAAAGACCACATATATTTTTGGAAATCTAAGAGTCAGTACAACTTTTTTTCAGGCTTATATGTCAACCACCCACCTGACACCATACAAGGAGAAGGCAGCAGAGAAGAAGAACATGCACACAAACATCACTGGTTCTTTTGTGTATTGTCGCCATGGCAAATTTAAAGGGATAGTTCACCCAAAAATTTAAATTCTCTCATCATTTACTCACCCTCATGCCAACACAGATGTGCATGACCTTCTTTCTTCTGCAGAACACAAACCAAGATTTTTAGAAGAATATCTCATACAGGTCCACACAATGCAAGTGAATGGTGACCAGAACTTTTAAGGTCCAAAAAGCATATAAAGGCAGTATAAAAGTAATCCACACTCCAGTGTTTAAAAACAAGTCTTCAGAAGCAATATGATAGGTGTGGGTGAGAAACAGATCAACATTCAAGTCCTTTATTTTTACAATAATTACCACTTTCACTTTCTTCTTCTTTTTTATTTATTTATTTATTTATTGTCGATTTGCCTTCTTTGTGCATATCACCACCTACTGGGCAGGGAGAAAAAAATATAGTAAAAAAGGACTTATATAAGGATCTGTTTCTCACCAGCACCTACCACATCTCTTCAGAAGACATGAATTAAACAACTGGAGTTGTATAGATTACTTTTATGCTGCCTGTATGTCATTTTCATAGCTTCAAAGTTCTGTCAACCATTGCTCTAGGCTGCATTGAATTAACCTAGAGAACTGAGATATTCTTCCAAAAAATCTTTGTTTGTGTTCATCAGAAGAAAGAAAGGCATACACATCTGGGATGGCATGAATGTGAGTAAATGATGAGCGAATTTTCATGTGGGTGTACTATACCTATAAATGTGAAAAAGTAAACAAAATTTGAAAACCAATGCAGTCTTTCGCCTAGTATGGATAATAAAATTGTCTCAATCTGTTTTGTCTCGCATAGTTTAGTCAAACCTGTCTGTCCCAGGGCAGATTGCAGTCTTAGAGACCAGATTTCATTCATAACTCAGTTTTGACTAAATTTGTAGGAACTGTGTTTTAACTTTAATGGGCAGTACAGGTTGATTCTGCTCTTATACTACATGATTGATGTGACTATATTTACTCAATCAGCCATATTATTCTCATTGACAACACCCCCCTCTCTCTATCTTTCTGTCAATTTTGCTCTCTCTGCAGCCCTTCACTATCACTTTTCTCTCTAACAAGGGCATTTGGGAGACAATGTGAGTGGAAGAAAATTTGTGTTTCATGTAAATGAACGGTGGTGAAATTTTCAAGGGCACTCACATATTTTTACTGAAAAAAAAAAAAAAAATGCAATATTTTCTGCACAAAATTCAAAAGCATAAAAGACAGGCGAATAGCACGGATGTTTAAGTGTAAAGGAGGCTGTTTGTACATCTGTGCTTTACCACTGCTTTTATTAGTAATTTTTACCAGTGCTTTAACCCAGTGATGTTGATACTCTGCTTTTAGAGGTAGTGATTGAATTCTGGATTATTATTATTTTGTTATTATTATTTTAATTATTAAGCAAGGACAAATCTGCACTCAGTAGGAAAGAAAAAAATAAAATTTTAGCTGTTTCATCCATTCGTTTTTTTCTTAAATCAATCTTTTCTTGTCCAATGGAACTACATTATTCATTTATAAGCTGAATGAATAATTAATGTCATTCTAGTATTATGTTTCCTGTGCTGTTTAAGGTTAAAAATAAAAGTGTGCAGGCTGCATATTTATACGTGTATGAGGCATCGGCCACATACAGTGTAACGTCCATAATGGTACAGAAGCGTTAACCTTGGCTTCACACAACAAGGATAGAGTTTTGTGAAAGGAATACCAAAAAGCACGAAGATAACTTGAACACAGCAGGAAACCAACACACTTAATAACCTCCCACTATTCACTGAAACAAGAAAAAATAAAATAAAGAAAAACAAACATTGCAAGCCAAGAAGTGTCAATTTTTCCTTCATGGATGTTATCTGTACTGTGCTTTCCGCAAATCATTCATGATATTCATGATGTTACTGTGGTTATCAGCAGTGAAAGAAGACAGTGTCATATTTGTGTGCACAAAATACTTATACACACACACACACACACATACACACACACACACACACACATATATATATATATATATATATATATACACAGTTGAAGTCAGAAGTTTACATAAATCTTAGCCAAATACATTTAAACTCAGTTTTTCACAATTCCTGACATTTATTCATAGAAAACATTCCCTGTCTTAGATCAGTTAGGATTGCTACTTTATTTTAAGAATGTGAAATGTCAGAATAATAGTAGAGAGAATTATACATTTCAGCTTTTATTTCTTTCATCGCATTCCCACTGGGTCAGAAGTTTACATACAATTTGTTAGTATTTGGTAGCATTGCCTTTAAATTGTTTAACTTGGGTCAAATGTTTTGGGAAGCCTTCCACAAGCTTCTCACAATAAGTTGCTGGAATTTTGACAGAACTGGTGTAACTGAGTCTGGTTTGTAGGCCTCCTTGCTCGCACATGCTTTTTCAGTTCTGCCCACAAATTTTCTATCAGATTGAGGTCAGGGCTTTGTGATGGCCATTCCAATACCTTGACTTTGTTGTCCTTAAGCCATTTTGCCACAGATTTGGAGGTATGCTTGCGGTCATTGTCCATTTGGAAAACCCATTTGCGACCAAGCTTTAACTTCATGGCTGATGTCTTGAGGTGTTGCTTCAATATATCTACATAAATTTCCTTCCTAATGATGCCATCTATTTTGTGAAGTGCACCAGTCCCTCTTGCAAAGCACCCCCACAACATGATGCTGCCACCCCCATGCTTCACGGTTGGGATGGTGTTCTTCAGCTTGCAAGCCTCACCCTTTTTCCTCCAAACATAATGATGGTAATTATTGCCAAAAAGTTCCATATTTGTTTCATCAGACCAGAGGAAATTTCTCCAGAATGTAAGATCTTTGTCCCCATGTGCACTTGCAAACTGTAGTCTGGCTTTTTTATGGCGTTTTTGGATCATTGGTTTCTTCCTTGATGAGCAGCCTTTCAGGTTATGTCGATGTCACAGTGTAAGACTGTGACCATAATGGACTTATGTATGGACTGAGAACGCACCACACACACGCACCCATATCACACACGCACATACACAGACGCCATGTTTACATGGTCCGTTTGCCAGCACGGACATCAAGTATACACAGGTCTGTGTAGCGTTTGAGAGTATTTGTATTGTGTGTTTAATATTCTGAGTTGCTATTGTGTAATGTCGTGTCTAATATGTTTAACGTTTATGCTATGTTTAATGGCTAAGTTTTAGCAGCGCTATCTCAGCTGTTTCACAATGCATTGTTTATGTCCTCCGTTAATGTTCATAGAAATGTAAACAAAAAGAAAGGGGTAAAACCAAAACTATTTGGTCCGATGTTGGATTCCAGTAGAATGGCCCCTGAAGCTTTCTTCGTTGTTCTTTCTTTTCTGAGTGCTGAACCAAAACCACTTATTAATTTGCACTTTATCAATTGACTCTGTTATCAATTTTATCTGACTCAAATTTTATATATGTCTGACTCCAATGTTAGTTGACCTCTAATTCAGATTACAACTCTAATTAATTTCTGATCATTCTTTTAATTTGGTCTTTTTAAGTTATTTATTACTCTGAATCATCTTAATTTTCATTATCCTTTCGTTCAGATCCCGATTGTCGCTTAGAGACATATGCCGGCTGATTAATTGCATAGATCTCACGAACACAAAATCACCAGCCCGTTCATAGACAGCAGTTGCAGGGTTTACTAATATCATCTGGTTCGGCTGCTAACTGTTTGCTAATAACCAGATGATAGTTTCATTTAGTCACGTTTCATACAATTTGCCAGGTAAGATTTAAAACGTAAGTTACAAAATCAATCAAAGCCAATTTCACACATGATCAGAATAAATAAACATTCCTAAAAATAAAATAAAAGTCAAAGAAACATACCTGGCTGGCAATGGAAAACTACACACAGCAACTGTGTGGGATATCTGCATACAGACTCCCCGAGCTCTTGGCCAACCTTCCTTAAATATCCAGACAGGGCGATTTGCAATTTATCACATGTGGTGATATTCAGGTGTAGATTTCAGCTTTTGTGAGAGAGTTCTATGACGTTGATTCTCGCAGAGTTCTTTGACTTTTACCGGAAATGGTGCCTTTTGGGTGTAGACATCCTGGTGTCAGCCTTACAGAAATAACCACAATTACAAAGTTCATCTGGTTTAATCTTATTTATTAAATATTCAAACACAGACATTGAAGTTACAGTTGTCCTTACCTCTTTTGACGAGTCAATTGCAAACCTGTACAGTTCAAAACTTGGTTCATTTATGCAATACAGTTGCGTCATTAGAGCAGCGCATCCATATGGTGATGATGTCATATGGGTTCCATTTTGTGTGTCTGTGTAAAAATAATTTTCTGAGTGTTTTGTTGTTTAAATATGTTATTATATTATGGAAATTAATGTGCATACAAACTACATATATGTTTATTTTTTTATTTGTTTTTTTTAATTATTTTTTCTAATTATTATTTTTGTATGCATGTATTTCTGAACTATGTTTACCTCTGAAAGGTCCAGGAGAAGGAGCCAGGGCTATAAAAACGGCTCCAGGAAGCCAGTTCAGAGTGGGTAGTTGAAGTAGGTGATTGTAGTGGAGAGTAGTGGTTGTTTATAGAGAAGTGAGTGTTGCAGTAACATGTTGATTGGATCATTTGATTTAGCCAATCTAACAGTGTATATATTGTAAATACTTGTGCAGTTTTTTTGTTGTTGTTATGGATTTTTGCAACTTTTTTGGGATTTGCACATTCACTATCTTTGCCAGTAAATCACCTTGGGAATATATCCATTGGCTTTTCCCCATCACTTTTTGCCACCAGCTGCTGGTGCTTCCTAACAGCTGGTGTCCGAAGTGGGATTAGACACCGGCAAAGTGACATGTGTGGATTATTATGCCGCCTAAAATGAGGGGTCAACTAGCCGCAGACATGGATATCGAGGAGGAGCAAGGTGCAGTGAGTGGAGTTCCAGAAGGGAATGTGCAGCCTGCAGAGACCCCTACCACCACAGGCGATGCAGCCATTACAGCTCTGGCAGGAGTGTTCCAGACCTTCTTACAGTACCAGAAGGAGAGGGACAAGAGGCAGAGGAGAGAGTCAACCTGACAGAAGTAGCAATATAATGTTCTCAGCCATTAGGTTATGCAGATGCAGCTGGACTTGGAGCACACCAGACATGGAGCTACCTCTACAGGTCAGACAGTAACATGAGTTCCTGATAAAGTGCCTCAATTGCCAAAGCTACAGGACAGTGATGATATTGAACATTATTTGACTACTTTTGAGAGACTGGTGGAGGTGTACAAGTGGCCAAGGGAAGACTGGGCAGTTCTCAAGAAGTACGAGATCAGCACAGAGACTTACAGAGCAATATTTTGCTCATTGAACACAACTGTGGATAATAATAATAATAATAAAACTTTATTTTCTATAGCACCTTTAAAAGTTGCATCTCAAAGCACTTTATAAGAGAAAAATAAAAATACTTTGAAATACAAAAATAAAATAAAACATGCAGTCAGAACAATTGAAAAAGAATACAATAATAATCACATAATAATCACAGAAAAGCAACCCTAAAAAAGTGAGTTTTAAGAGAAGATTTAAAGATACTAAAAGATTCAGCATGTCTAACCTCAGAGGGAAGAGAGTTCCACAGTTTTGGAGCAAAAGAAGAGAAGGCCCTGTCACCCATAGAACACAGACATTGATGAGACCCCAACGGAGATATACATATGATTAAAGGACTTGTTCCCAAAGTGGGTCCAGTTTGGCAAGAGCAGCAAGACAGGCATAATGGATACCTTGGTGTTAGAGCAGTATCTATGTGTGTTTTACTCAGAGGTGAGGACTTGGGTGAAGGAGAGAAACCCCATCACAGCAGAAGAAGCAGCAAACATGGTGGATGCCTACATCACAGCGAGGAAGGGGTCCGGGACTTTCTGGTGTGCTGGCAGCCTTCAAGTATTCAAACGTAAGTCTGTGGGGACAGGGGGGAGCTTGTTCTCTCAAATTCAAGCCCAAAGTTTGAAACCCACCCACCATAAGCCCATACCACCTGTAGACACATACAAAGAAGAATTAGTCTGTTACAACTGTGGAGAACCAGGTCATACTAGCCCACGTTGCCCATTGAAAAAGCCAAAATCAGCCAGACTGTGCTATGTTCCCAAACCCACCCCTACAGCAATGCTTAATCATGAGAAGGAAACTACCATTTCAGTTCGGTTGAATGGCAAACAACTGACAGCCCTGGTAGACACAGGTTGTGAATGCACCCTAGTTCAGTCTCAGTGTATACCCCAAGGATCATGGAATGAGGAGACAGTCACAGTGTGTTGTGTACATGGAGACAAGTCAGAGTTGCCTACTGCTGAAGTGTATATTAATAATCAGCCTTATCTGATGAATGTAGGTGTTGCCACAAATCTGCTGTACCCAGTTTTGTTAGGAACTGACATGCCTGTACTAGCAGACTTGGTTCAGCAGACAGCTTAGTGTTGTGTTGTTACTAGAGCTCAGGCCCAAAAGGTAACCCAGACATCCCAGCCCCAAGATTCTGTGCAAAGTGCCCTACAAGAAATGCCTTTTTTCACCACAGAAAGTGTAAGTGAGACAGGGCTTACCAAGACAGACAGGCTGGAGAAATGTAGAAAATGGGATGTATGCTTGATTGGCAGTTCAGAACAGCCAGAGACTGAGTTTGAGGAACCTGAGGTTGAAGAGTCAGACTTGGTTATACCCAGCGATCTAGCTCAACTTCAGAGAGATGACATCACCATGTCTGATTGTTTTCAGAAGGCTAGTAAGAGAACAGCTGTTGGCCCACTTTTCGAGGAACTGTTTATGATTAATCAGGGTCTTCTTTACAGACAGAATGATGAGGAAGGTACACAGCTAGTGGTACCCAAAGCTTACCACAGGGAAGTGTTAGAACTTGGTCATTCCATTCTCTGTGCAGGTCATTTGGGTTTCATGAAAACGCTGATGAGAATTTCCAAGCGATTTTATTGGCCAGGTATGTAAAGCGAGGTGAAAGATTATTGCAAGTCATGTCCTGAGTGTCAATTGACAGCTGGCAGAGCACCCGCTATCGCACAACTCATTCCGATACCTGCAGTTGATACCCATTTTGAGAGGACAGGAGTTGACATTGTTGGACCTGTGAAGAGAAGCCAGAAAGGGAACAGATTTATTCTGGTTGTTTGTGATTATGCGACAAGATATCCCGAGGCTTACTCCCTGAGAGAGGTCACATCAAAACAGATCGCATACACACTCCTAAACTTCTACAGGCACTTAGGCATCCCTAAAGAGGTGTTAACTGATCAAGGCCCAAATTTCATGAGTCACACCCTACAGCAGGTCTATCAGTTACTGGGCATTAAGAGAGTTCAAACTACTCCTTTCCACCCCCAGACTGATGGTCTGGTAGAAAGATTTAATCAGACCTTAAAAGGCATGCTGAAAAGTTTGTATCTGAGACCGGAAAGGACTGGGACAAATGGCTGCCTTATCTCTTGTTCGCTTACTGCGAAGTTCCCCAAGCATCCACCGGGTTTTCACCTTTTGAACTGCTCTTTGCTCACCAGGTCTGATGTCCATTGGATGTCCTGAGAGAAAGCTGGGAAGCCACTGACAAGCCACGTAAGCAGAATATTCTCTCATATGTCCTGATGATTAGAGAGCAGTTGCAACGCTCATCTACCCTAGCACAAGATAACTTGCTGCAATCACAAACAAAGCAGAAGGCGTGGTATGACCAGAAGGCCAGGTCCAGAACCTTTGTGCGTGGAGAGCAAGTCCTGTTACTTGGCCAAATGGCAAGGTCCTTACCAGGTGAAAAGGAAAGTAGGCCCTGTGACCTTAGAAATCGAAATGCTGTCCACAAATCAACCCTTGCAAACCTTCCATGTCAATATGTTGAAGAAGTGGCATGATCGGTCTTCCCAGCCAGAACCAGCAGAGGCTGCCATAAAGGAGCTGTTGGTGAGAGCAGTAGAGGAGGAGGATGAGGCAGAGGAGCAGTACTTACCCGTTCATCAAAAGGAGTGTCATCTAAGCCTTCAGCATCTAACAGCTGAACAAAGAGAGCAACTACTGAAATGAATCCCCGACCAACTTTTCCTTGAGACACCTGGCAGAACAGACCTTGTTCAACATCACATCTACTTGAAAGACCCCAAACCTATCTGCCAACCAGTGTACGGAGTTCCTGAGAGACTGTTACCAGTCATGAGGCAAGAGCTGGATGCGATGCAGAAACTAGCAGTCATAGAGCCGTCATCCAGTGAGTGGAACAGCCCCTTCGTGCTGGTGCCCAAAAAGGATGACACGCTCAGACTCAGATTCAGATTTCCGGAAGCTCAACTCTGTGAGTAAATTTGATCCTTACCCCATGGCCAGAGTGGATGATTTGGTGGAGAGACTTGGTAGCGCAAAGTTCCTCACCACCCTTGACCTATGCAAAGGTTACTGGCAAGTGCCCTTGAATCCAGACAGCAAATAACTTACAGGATGCTATCAGTTCCGGGTCCTTCCATTCGGGCTACATGGGGACCTTTCAAAGGATATCGACCAGATCCTCTGAGGCACTGAGGAGTTTGCCGCAGAATACTTGGATGATATCATCATCTATAGCAGAACCTGGCAGGACCATCTGGAACACCTCATGGAAGTGCTAACCAGGATAAAGTCTGTTGGACTAACCATTCGGCCAGAATACACCTTAGCCATAAAGGAGACTTCCTATCTTGGATATGTTCTGGGGCATGGAGTCATATGCCCCAAGGTTGGGAAGATGGAGACCATTAAACATGCTGAGCGACCTGCAACCAAGAAACAGGTACGATCTTTCCTTGGCCTGGTGGGATGGTACAGATGTTTTATTCCAAACTTTTCCACGAGGGCCGTAGCCCTTACTTAACTCACTAAAAAGGACAAACCTAACAAGGTTGACTGGACTGTGGACTGTGAGAGTGCTTTTGTAGACTTAAAAGGCTCTTTGTGCATGTATTTCTAAACTATGTTTACCTCAGAAAATAGTATGGTCCAGGAGGAGGAGCCAGGGCTATAAAAATGGCTCCAGTTAAGAGTGGGTAGTTGAAGTAGGTGGTTGTAGTGGAGAGTAGTGGTTGTTTATAGAGAAGTGAGCATTGCAATAACATGTTGATTGGATCATTTGATTTAGCCATCTAACAGTGTATATACTGTAAATACTTGTACAGTTTTTTGTTTATGGATTTTTGCAAATGTTTTTGGACATTCACTATTTTTGCACCAATAAATCACCTTGGGAATATATCCATTGTCTTTTCCCTGTCACTTTTTGCCTCCATCTGCTGGTGCATCCTAACAGTCGATATAGGACGCGTTTTACTATGGATATAGATACTTGTCTACCTGTTTCCTCCAGCAAATTCACAAGGTCCTTTGCTGTTGTTCTGGGATTGATTTGCACTTTTCACACCAAACTACATTCATCTCTAGTAGACAGAATACGTCTCCTTCCTGAGCAGTATGATGGCTATGTGGTCCCATGGTGTTTATACTTGCATACTATTGTTTGTACAGAACGTGGTACCTTCAGGCATTGGGAAATTGCTTCCAAGGATGAACCAGACTTGTGGAGGTCCACATTTTTTTTTTTCTCTCTTGGCTGATTTCTTTTGATTTTCCAATGATGTCAAGCAATGAGGCACTGAGTTTGAAGGTAGGCCTTAAAATACATCCACAGGTACACCTTCAGTTCAGTACACCTCCTATCAGAAGATAATTAGCTAACTGTCTAAAGGCTTGATAATTTTCTGGAATTTTCCAAGCTGCTTAAAGGCACAGTTAACTTATTGTATGTAAACTTCTGCCCCACTGGAATTGTGATATAGTCAATTAAAAAAAAAAATGTTTTAATGACTTTAAACAACCTAAGTGTATGTAAACTTCTGACTTCAACTGTGTGTGTGTGTGTGTGTGTGTGTGTGTATATATATATATATATATATATATATATATATATATATATATATATATATATATATATATATATACTCACCACCGGTCAAACATTTTGAAACACCTGACTGAAATGTTTCTCATGATCTTAAAAATCTTTTGAGCTGAAGGCGTATGCTTAAATGTTTGAAGTTAGTTTTGTAGACAAAAATATATTTGTGCCACCATATTAATTTATTTCATTATAAAACTAAAATGTAATAAAAAAAAAAAGTTTTTAAAATTGATGACTTGGACCAAATAATAAAGAAAAGCAGCCAATAAGTGCCCAACATAGATGGGAACTCCTTCAATACTGTTTAAAAAGCATCCCAGGGTGATACCTCAAGAAGTTGGTTGAGAAAATGTCAAGAGTACATGTCTGCAAATTCTAGTCAAAGGGTGACTACTTTGAAGATGCTAAAATATAAAACAGTTTTGATTTATTTTGGATTTTGTTTAGTCACAACATAATTCCCATAGTTCCATTTATGTTATTCCATAATTTTGATGACTTTACTATTATTCTAAAATGTGAAAAAAATTATAATAATAAAGAATGAGTATGTGTTTCAAAACTTTTGACCGATAGTGTATATATATTAGTACAGTGCGAATACATTGCTGTTCACTTTCCAATAAATTTTAGATTTTCAAACCTTTTCAAAGGCATCACAATTATTCCTGTAGTCCTAAGGGAACCACTTAAGTCTATGTCATTTCTTTGATTTGTGTTCAGAAAGAAGGGTGCACATCAATAGAATAGTTGAATAGTTGTTGAGGGCACACATGTAATAATGCATTTAAGACAACATTTTATTATATTCAGGGCCTTTATTACATTTAGGACCAAATTTATATTAAATTTAGGCCAAATTATTACATTTGTTCCCTCTACAATAGTTCACCTAAATATTACAGTTATGTCATAATTTATTCACCCCCATGTTGTTCCAAAGCCATATAACTTTCTTACTTCTGTGGAACACAAAAGGTGGATTTTTCAAGAATATCCTGTCTGAATTTAGCATAATATTATCTGTGAACGAAAGCGGCATTCAAGGGCACCATAAAAGTATCAGTAAAGTCTTCTGAAGCCTTATGATAATTTTGTGTGACAAACATACCAACATTTAAGTCATTATTCACAGATATATTGCCTTTTGCTGTAGTTTGACGTAATTGATTTCCTAGCTATGCCAAAGGCACCATATTTGATTTAACATTTAATGTTGTAGCTTGACAAACCTATTGAAATAATTAATTTGTGTTATTTTATTTTAGTTTTTTTGTAGATTGATTATTATTTAAATGTATGCACTGAGATACCATTCCACAAGCTTAAAATGTTAAAATCAAATCTCCAAGCACATGAACTGGAGGGGTGCCTGTTTAGAGTCCTTAACAACAAGGATCCTTCAAATATGATGATTTGGAAAGGCACAATGTCCTTTTGCCAATTTGTGATTGCACTGTTTTGATTAGCAGAGAATACTAGAAGGGGCTAGCACAAATAAAAACAAACACTCTTAATTAGAAATGTAAATTAAATTAAATTAAACTGAAAAAAGCACAGGCTTGCCATGATTCATTATTTTTCTATGAATACATTTGTAATCCCAGGAAAGAGTTGGGAACATTTGTGTTTCAAGGATGCAAATCATTGTGTTTTAAAGTTGTTTATAATGAAAAGAATGACCATTACTGGTCTTTCTTCCCAAAAATAATTATTATGCAGTAAATGGCATCTAGTCAAACTAGGGTTTTTGCGACGGTTTAGTCAAGCATATAGGCTTTTGGAGCAGAGATGGGCACCAGGCTGTCTGTCAACAGCAGGTCCCTGAAGTGATGTGCTAAAGTGCTTAACCTCTCTGCAGGGGGGCCAGTGAGCTGACTGCACCTGAACACAGAATCCGTCACGCACAGGGGCCCCCATCAGGGACCGGACACAAAGAGCACACGGCACGCAAGGTAGAATACAATCTGTCCAGCATGCCATTTATTCAGACACATTAGACACACATATGTGGACACACACCACAAACATACACATTCATCATGTTTTCTAAGACATACAAGCACACTAACTGAACCTCCAGCATCTCCAAGACATTCTGTGACACTGCTGACACTGCAAACTCTCAAACACAAACACACTCATTTGGCTTGTCAGCAGGATTGTGCAGAATTGAAAATGCTTTATAATTTTGATTCAATTCTTGATTTTGAACTGTGGTAGCAAACGAGATGCAGAATTGTAATTCAAATTTGAATTTAAGCAAGTGTAATGAAAATATACTACAATTTCAAATACCTGCTTTAAGTGTAGAGTTTAATCATTCATTTCATTTTTCAGTTTGAATTACCCATAAACATATTATCATAAATAGTGTTTTTCCAGAAACATTAGAAGTAATTAGTTCAATTCACCAGTGAAGCCTTAACCGAACTAATGGACTGTTTTATTATTATTATTATTATTATTATTTATTTTTCTGAAGCATGCTTAGAGAAACAACTTTTATACAAAGTCTGAAGTCCATCGTAATAGACTGAAGTGATGTTTGGCTGGCACCGGCCGCTATTAGTCATTCTCACACAGCGACACGTAGCAGTGGAGTCTAACAACAAGCAGGAACGGTGCTGGATCTGGCTCTGGTGACCTCAGGATAGGAGTGCCGAGTTTGAGACAGGGAAACAAATAAAATAATATTAGCATAGATGCCATTCAATTTATTGCAGAGTTATAGATCATGATCATTGTTTCTGGTTCTGGCAGACCTAACTAAAGCAGCCTAATTGTGAGTTGAAGGATAAATTAGGTGTATGCCTGGCTAAATAGATGAGTCTTTAGTCTAGACTTAAACTGAGTGAGTGTGTCTGCATCTCGAACAGTGTTAGGGAGACTTTTCCATAGTTTAGGAGCCAAATATGAAAAGGATCTACCTCCTTTTGTGGATTTTTATATTCTAGGAACTATTAACAGGCCAGAATTTTGCGATTGTAATGACCATGATGGAATATAGAGTGTTAGAAGGTCACTTAAGTACTGCAGAGCTAGACCATTCAAAGCTTTGTAGGTAGTTAACAGAATTTTAAAAATAATATGAAATTTAACAGGTAGCCAATGTAACGATGATAAAATGGGGCCAATATGATCATATTTCTTGGTTCTATTCAGCACTTTGGCTGCTGCATTTTGAACCAATTGAAATTTATTTATTGATCTTGCTGGACATCCTCCCAGTAATGCATTACAATAATCTAATCTTGAGGTCATGAACGCATTAATTAGTTTTTCGGCATCAGCAACAGAATGCTGTTCTACAAACATTTGTAATTTGATAGTCAAAGGACAGATTGGTATCAAATATAACACCTAGGTTCTTCGCTGTTGATGATGATGTAACAGTACATCCAAGAGTCAAGTTCTATTTTAGCAGCTTATTTTTAGAGGTTTTTGGTCCAATAATTAGTACCTCTGTTTTGTTGAAATTGAAAATTTCAACAAAAAAAGGAAATTTCTGGCCATCCAATCTTTTATTTCATTGATACACTCTGTTAATTTGGAGAATTGTGAAATCTCATCAGGTTTTGAAGAAATATAAAGTTGGGTATCATCGGCATATCAGTGTAAACTTATTCCACGATTCCTGATAATATCTCCCAGGGGAAGCATATACAAGGACAAAAGCAAAGGCCCTAAGACTGATCCCTGTGGCACTCCATACTTTACTTTTGTTTGGTTTGACAATTCCTCATTTACATAGACAAAGTGGTAGTGGTCTGCTAAATAGGACCTAAACCATGCTAATGCAACTCCACAAATGCCAACATAATTCTCCAGCCTATTTAAGAGAATGTTGTGATCTATCGTGTCGAATGCAGCACTAAGATCTAAAAACACTAGAAGTGAAATGCAGCCGTGATCAGATGATAAGAGCAAGTCATTTGTAACTCTGATAAGTGCAGTCTCTGTACTGTGATGAGGCCTAAATCCTCACTGAAATTGTTCATATATACTATTTATACATGTAGAAATGAACATATTTGGGAGGATACTACCTTTTCTAGTATTTTCGACATAAACGGGAGATTTGAAATCGGTCTATAATTAGCCAGTTCTCCAGGATCAAGTTGTGGCTTCTTAATAAGCGGTTTGATAACTGCCATTTTAAAGTTTCTTGGGACATGTCCTAAGGATAGCGTGGAGTTAATAATATTAAGAAGAGGTTCTGAGATTACTGGGAATACTTCTTTTAAGAGCTTGGTTGGTATTGGATCTAACATGTTGTGGCTTTTGATGTTTAGATAAGTTTTGTTAGCTCTTCATGACCTATGACAGTTAAGGACTGAAGTTGCACATGAGGAAAATTATGAGACACTGTTTTCTGAGGTACTGTGACAGATGATTGCATAATTCCAATTTTATTTCTGATTATTTCAATTTTATCAGTAAAGAAAATCATGAAGTCATTACTATTATGCTGTGATGGAATATCTGGTTCAGTCGATGCTTTATTCCTAACCAATTTAGCCACAGTACTGAATAAACACCTAGGATTGTTGTGGTTATTTTCTATGAGTTTGCTAAAATATACTGACCTGGCAGCTTTTAGTGCCTGTCTGTAGCTACAGACACTATCCTTCCATGCACCGCGAAATACCTCTAATTATGTACTCTTCCACTTGTGCTCCATTTTCTGAGCAGCTAACTTGAAAGCATAAGTGTGATCATTGTACCATGGTGGAGGGCTTTTTTCTTTAATTTTCTTTAATCAAAGGGGGGCGACACTATCAAGAGTGCTAGAGATGACTGTATTTATGTTTTCTGTTATTTCATCAAGTTCTTCTAGGCTTTGGGGTTTACTGTGTGTATGAGATAGATCTGGAAGATCATTAGTGAAGCTATCTTTAGTGGTCGAAAGAATAGTTCTATCTGAACGATAGCGTGGTGTAGACTGAGTAACATTAGGTGATCGCAGCATACAAGAGACGAGGTAATCATCCGAGATGTCATCGCTCTGCGGCAGAATTTCTATATTATCAACATCAACTCCATATGACAGAATTAAATCTAGCATATGATTATGGCGATGAGTTGCTCCTGTTACATTTTGTCTGACTCCAAGAGAGTTGATAATATCGATAAATGCTAATCCCAATGTGTCATTTTCATTATCTGTGTGAATGTTGAAGTCACCAACAATTAAAGCTCTATCTACAGTGACTACAAGATCTGATAAAAAAATTCGCAAATTCACCAAGGAAATCAGAATATGGCCCGGGTGATCTATATACTGTAGCAAGGGTAAAAGACTGCAGAGTTTTTATATATATGTATATATATATATATATATATATATATATATATATATATATATATATATACATATATCTGACGGTGTCACATTAAGCATTATTAGTTCAAAAGACTTACATTTATATCCTGTCCTCTGAGTAACACCAAAAACTTCACTGTATATTGTAGCAACACCTCCTCCTCGACCCTTCAGACAAGACTCATGTTTATAACAATAACCTGGGGGAAAAGATTCATTTAAACCAATATATTCATCTGGTTTAAGCCAGGTTTCAGTCAAACAGAGCACATCCAAACAATGATCTGTAATAATTTCATTTACAATTAGTGCTTTGTTAGAAAGAGATCTAATGTTTAGTAGACCTATCTGTATATGGTGTTTATCTTTAATTTGTTTGTTTTGTTCAAGTTTGACCTTAATATTTTTTTTTTTTTTCTAAATGATTTAATGAGGGTTTTGTGTTTGTTAGTTCGGGGAACAGACACAGTCTCTATATGATATCTAGGTGATACAGTCTCTATGTGTTGTAGTTTATGTAACCTGTGTGACGTCTCAAGGCAGCTAGCAGACGTTCGGATTAGCCAGTTTGTCTGCTTCCTGACCTGGGCCCCAGTTAGTCAAATACTATCATTATTAAGACTATGAGCCAAATTACTAGAGAGGAGAGTGGCACCTTCCCTGGAGGGATGGAGTCCGTCTCTCTTTAGCAGGTCAGGTCTACCCCAAAAACTCTTCCAGTTATCTATAAATCCTATTCTATTCTCCAGACACCACTCAGACTTCCATCCATTCAGTGACACTAATCTACTATAAACCTCATCACCACGATGAGCAGGGAGGGGGCCAGAGCATATTACAATGTCTAACATCGTTTTTGCAAATTGACACACCTATTTAACATTATCTCTAGTGATTTCCTACTGGCGAAGCCAGACATCATTAGTGCTGACATGAATAACAATTTGAGAAAATCTACATTTAGCATTAGCCAGCACTTGTAAATTTTATTTGATGTCAGATGCTCTGGTACCCAAAATGCATTTAACAATAGTGGCTGGAGTCTCTATTTCCACATTCCTTACAATAGAATCACCAATAACAAGGGCTCTTTCAACATGATTCTCAGTGGGTGCATCACTGAGTGGGGAGAATCGATTGGAAACCCTAACAGGAACGGGAGAGTGGTGTTGCTTTGCTGAGCGAGTATGCCACCGAGACGTCACCCAAACGCCCTGATGTGGGGGCTCTACAGCCGGAACCAAAGTGTGTTTTTCTTTCTGTACTGCCCGCATCCGAAACAGTATCTACTGGCTTCTCTTTCTCACTGACCTCCACTAGCATCCAGATGTGTGCCTCTAACTCATGAACCTTCTCCGTCAGCCTGACTAATTCCTTATATTTATCACATGTGAATCCCTCACTGCTGATGTAAGAGGCTATTGTAAACATGTGACATGCAATGCAGGAAGAAATAACATGCGCAGATGCTATGACTTACCGCAGTTGTTTTTTGTTGGTTGTTCCTGAGTGGTGAGGGTTTGAGATCGATGTAAAGCCCTCACACAATTGTTTGTTGTTATGGTTGTTCTTGATAAGCGGTGCTTTGTGATGGATGCAATAATCTGTGTAACACAAGAGGAGAAAAAAACAGGTGCATGCTGTAAAATGCACACAGTTTAATCGTGATAAAAACAGAAAGCGGATTCACGAGGAAAATGCACGCAGTTGAATCGCAATAAGAGAATAATGCGGGGGAAAACCTGATGCGCGCTGAAAAATGGCAGACGTTAAGGATTAAAGTCTGAAAACAGATAGATAAGCGATGCTAAAAAAGCTAGCAGGCTACAAACACAGACTCGAGCTAGACGCCAGCAGCAACAGGTAAAATACAAACAGATGAAACAGTAGAAAAGTGGAAAAACCCAAAACACGCGGTAAAATGACAAAGGATAAAAAAACGAACGTATGAGAATAAGAATAAGCATTGCTAAGTAGGCTACAAACACTCATGCAGCGTGCAGTCAGGAACAAGAACAGGAAGTCCAGTGACGTGTACAGTGACTTGTCCCTGTTTAAGTGTTCAGTAGAAAAGAAACCACAGTCCACAGTTGGCACAGGGTGCCATAGAAGCTAGAACCGCCACTGCATACTTGTATTCGCCCTTTTTTTTTATTTGATTTTTATCAATTTCTAGGAGCCATTTTTGCGACTTTCTGTACTATTTTGGATTGTTTTTTTTTTTTTTTTTTTTTTTTATATAAACTTGTGCTAAACAAACATATTTGATGTCTGTTGCAACACATCTCACAGATATATTTTTTTTTTTCTGTACCTCGTGTCCTAAGCCCAAAGTTTTTATGTTGTGTGAAGTTAAAATAACTTTTAACTTGAAAAATAAAAACAAAAAACAAAAACAAAAACATTTTAAAATATTTCGAGATGCCTGCATGCAGTGCAAGAATGATGTATATATGAACTGACACTTAGTGAGTCAAATTTAGAAAATGAAAAGAACAAAGTTTGTGCATTAATTAAGATCAACCCAAAGCTGATGGCAATTTAAAAAAAAAAAAAAAAAAAAGGAATGGAATGGAATGGAATAGAATGGAAAGTTAATCAAATTAATACATGGAACACATTTAATGATTTATTTAGTGACTTAATGATTCATTGAATGATTTAATTAAAATAATTAAAATAATATAAGAGTTTTAACTATTCAATTTATTAGTTTAAATAATAATGATAACAACAACAACAATAATAATATGATTAGTTTTATTATAAATATACATAATTAGTCAACATTAATTATGCATTTGTTTTTTCTTTTTGTTTTTTTTTTTTTTTGTGGTTTTTTTTTTTGTTTTTTGTTTTTTTTTATGGCTGCAAAACTTGTGTTGGACTAATGCAATTCTTCTGTGTGGCTGTGCTGAATTTCACTGAATGACAATTCAGTAAACACCTCTTTCTGTCATTGCAATTCAACATCTTGGCCAATTTAATTCCAAATCCAACTCATGAATTGAAAGATTTTTAAATTCGGAATTTGGCCCGACCCTGCATGTCAAGTTTACTTCCAGGCTGACAGACAAGGCTGACTGCTTGAGTCAAAAATAAATAAATAAATAAAAATGAAAAAATAACCCACACAAACGTCAACAGTCATTAAAATGAGCCAACACACACACTCGCAAACTCACACACACACACACACACACACACACACACACACACATATCGTATGTCAATCTGAAACACAACCTCACATAACATGCACATCCATTTATGAAGACAATGTCAACAACTTCTCAGACTGTGCATACACCCAAAAACATGTTCAAGTTCACTCAAGCAGATCAGCTGAGAGAGCAACACCAAACACAACAACCACGCTCCCCTCCTTTCAATACATCTGTCCATCCACTGCCTTTCAACGTCCAAAGACGATTGTACTGTAACATAGAATGATTCAACACTTCACTGTCTTTCTCACTAGTGTGTTTCATAGATCCCCTGAGCTCTGTTGTATCTCAGTGGAAACTTAACAGAGTGAACACCATGCTAACACAGATTAAGTAATAACTAAAAATGCTTTCTTTCAAATTATATCACATATTCTTAAAAATATAAAACATATTCTAAAAAAAATATAAAAAAAATAAATAATAATAATTACATGATTACATGAAATAATAATATATAATTACATGATCAAGGGAATTTCACTGAATAATAAATGCAAAAGATCTTTGGGTCTAATAAAACATACATGTATCCTTTTATTGATCAAAGAAAGGGTGAAATAAAGAAAAAAGAAAGCAAGCAAGAAAGAAATAAAGAACGAAAGAACGAAAGATAGAAACAGCCAAGAATGTATTGTTTATTTTCACTTTCCTCGTAGATACTTTTGATTAAAGGTGCAGTGTGTATTTTTTTTTAAGTCTTAAAATACATTCTCATATCCCAGTTTAATATGCAGAGACAATTATAAGTAAGCCAACTGGACCCGAAAAAGTGTAAACCCTGTGGCTCTGTGGTGCTTTCAAAATATTTCTCTATAACTGTACACAGATAAGGTTAGTAAGCGATTTTATCACACTAAAATATAAGGTTTTTATTTTGTGGCTTTGCTTTTGAAAAGGTGTGTATTTTATAGTTTATGAACTGGCCCCATTCAATTAATTAAGCGTAACTTGTTTTGAACTCAAAACATTCCTTTAAATATTTTGGCTAATTGGATTTATATATACTCTGAGTACTCTCAGCTTTTAACATGTTTCCAGAAAGGTAGAAAAAAAGGCTAAATATTCTGTTTTGGCCTGTTATCAAGTCCAGTATTCTCAGTTGAAGGCTCATTTCCCCCATCTATCAGATTAATAAATACATAAAAAGCTCTTTTAGAGCTAAATTTAAATGCATTGCATTTCTACTCTTAATTTTCTTAATTACAGGCTTTTACTGCAATTACCCAGGACTGAAAAAGGACCATTTAAAACTATTAGAGAACAATCAGGTGGTCTTGGTTCCACCTACCACCCAAACGCCTTGATTACAGGTTGTCAGCGTAGCACAAAGGCCCATTTTGATGACTCTTTCAAAAAACCATGTCAAGTAGGTCTACAACCAAAGGGACTTAAAAAGAACCAGCAGGCTTCCAAAATCTAAAATGGACAGTGCCCAGGCATTCTGTACCCTATGTTACAAGTGTAATTGATTATTTTACCTTTCTTTCCTTTTAGTTTCTTTAGTTCACAACATTTCTAAGGGTATAACAAGTTCTGACAATTTTTTTTTTTTTTTTTTTTTAAATGAATCATTATCTCAGAAGAACAGTGACAATGTACTAGCACTTCAAAAACAATCTTGAAAAAAAGGCTATATTGTGATTCTCACACAAGTTTTAATGTGTCAGCCGCTTAAAATTATGTCATCATTAACCCTGTTGTTACAAACCTGTATAACAACCAGTCATATTACTATACAGTATTTCTTCCATCGAACACAAACGAAGATGTTTGGCAGAATGTTAGCCTTAATCGCCATCCATACATATTGTCTGAAAAAAAAAAAAAAAAAAAAATGCAGTGAAAGTGAATGGTCTGCTTCATGTCCGTTTGACAAAAAGATATCCAATCCATTAAGCAGTGCTTAGCAGCCATCATTCAGAATAGCCTCATGTGACTAATTTAATTTTTTTTGAAATAGCTCCACTGAAAGTACAGTGAAGAAGAAAAAAATATATATTAAAATGCATTCATAGAACAATCAATTTATCTTTTGATTCAGATCACTTTAGAGACATTTTACAAAAAAACAAAAAAACAATGACTATTATCCCTAAAATAAAAATGGCAGCATTCCTCAGCAGCTTGGGTTTCAGCTCTTCCGTGTTGTGGTGTGACATTCGGTTCACCACTGCTGAACTTGGCTTCCTAAACTGGATTTGCTGATCTTGAGGACATTATTCCAGCTTCCCACTTCCTTTCCTGCTCATAACACAGATCAGTGTCATGAAACAAGACCAATGACTCCAAGTCACCCTTTCTAAATTAGTTGCAAATGGAGAAGGTCTACTTTCAAATGAGCGTTTATGCATATTTATGTGTGCAGGATAGATCTCAAAATTTTGAAATGCTTTCAAAACTCAAGACTGCCAGAAAATGTTATAAAGTCAACATAATATTAAAATAACCCTACTTAACAATCTAATGATTATTAGAATGATAATTTTACTATTCAGGTGATTATTGCAATGACTATTCCTTAGCTCATCAGATGGTTTTACTGAAAAAGTCAAATCCAAACATTATAGTTTCAAATACTAAACAGAATATAAACAACAACTAGACTAAGACTTGATTTGATTACAACAAACAATACCTGACAAAGGACAATGATAATGACAAGATAACAGGACAATGAAACATGAACCAATATCAAAACAAGACTAATAAACCAAGGAGCCATTAACAAACTTATAACAAGATATCCAAGACACTGAAACAAGAACCAATGTAAAAACAGAACTAATCAAAATTGTGAAACATGAGGTCAAATGAAACAACCAAGAAATCACATGACATAAAACAGGAAGTAATGAACTAAACTTCAAAACAAAAGACATGAAAACAAAACATGAAAAAAAACACACATAGACATGACAGCTATATATGCAAAATATACTTATATTAAAGATTTATTCTCTGAAAGCAAGTCTAAATATATTATATTATAACTTAAAGAGTTTTAGATATTGGAAAACAAGCCAAAACAAATCAAAAACCTATTTTGTTGCAGTGTATAATAAGGCAAAGACAACCCTCTCTCACCTTTTTGTCTTTAATTCACAAAAAACAAACTCTCTCTTCTTAATAAAGCTGCATATTTTCTTTACAATAAGAAACACAAAGTGACACATGTATTATGATTCAATATGTAGCGAGCCATCATATTATAATCTAGCTGTATCAAGGGTGCGCACGAGGGATGAGCGACCCCAGGCCAGAGTGTGCATCAGCCGGGATGAAGTTTCAATCTCTCCCCCTTAGGTCGGGTCACGTCAGACAACTCATAGAAGTAACGCTGAGTGCACAGAGAAATACCAGTTTCGGAGTTTGTACTTACTTACATGACCTGCCTCCTTATTATTTGAACTTTAATAAAGGATGCATTTAAGATATAACTCCAGGGTGTTTCCTTTAAAGACACTCGACACGCAAGTTAAGCAGAACGGCAGCTCCGGCTCCGCTTTATTTCACAACGAAAGTGCTATTTACTTATTCTGAATTTTTGTATAATTCCCTCATACATTGTGATCTACATCACATGCAGCTGTTTGGAAAGTTTGGAGTGCGTATAGATTGTGAGCTGTGTCTTCTTCCTCTCCTCTATCAAACGCAAGCTGCAGTGCTCCTCTTGCGTGCCATCATTAGTTTCATATGATCTCATGTAACGTTAAATGAGATCAAACAACTATTTGACAATAAAAAACATTTGTTGTATTTTGTTATGCATATTATCTGACTATAAGAAGAAATTACACAATTACCTTCATTACATTGTATTTAATGTTATAAGAATTTATAGACATATTCCCCCCACTCACAAAAGTGTCTCTCAGGGACATCAGAAAAAGTGTTTTTGAGTGTGGAAATGAAGGGTGTACCATCAAAAAGATGTGAGCAGTAATTGAAGCCCACATACCAATCACATTCTCCTCTGTGGGTTGCACAGCTGCAGAGGTGCTGATTCCCACTCACCAAAGATGATTGAATTTAGCCCACATCTCTGCATGGGATCACAACTGACTTATCAGCAACAGAGTACTGCTACATATTTTTATGTAAGAGTATATGTATATGTAAGTATTTATACTATATACCTTCTGTAGGGCTTTACTGGTTGTTTAGATCAGTGTTACTATCAGAAATAATTAACAATTATTTATTTAGTTACTAATTAATATTTAAATTAATTAATTGAATCTAACTCATTAAAACCTCATATGGGGCTCCAGAAAATGTAATGTGCTACGTTTAGGAGCAAGTTTGGTTATTAGCAATAATTAATAATTATCAAAGATAATTATTAATTATTAAAATCAATAGAACATTGATGAGAATCAATGTTAGCTTTTTTTTTTTTATCCTTTAAATCAACAATTATCAAAGATAATCATTAATTGTTAACATCGATGAAACATTAATTAAAATTAACACTAGCTTATTGATCATTCAAATTCAACAATCATCAAAGATAATTATCAATTATAAAAAATGAACAGAATATTAATAAGGATTAACATTGACGGGGCACCACCCTGAAATCAGGGACTAATAACCAGATAGTAAAACAGTCTCAATATTAGATTGTTTTCTTAGGAAAATCGACATCCGAAGAATATCGATTTTCGGGAAAAAAACAATGAATGAAGGCTTGAGTCCAAGCACTGACATCCCGTCAGCATGACACAGGCGTATGCAAAACAAACCAAAACACTTCTCTTTGTAATATAAACAAAGTTTATTTATGCAGTAATATCAATTAATAATTAATACAATGCAGTCAATAAACTTCCAACTTACAACTACAAACTAAACAGTGATATAATTAGATATGGAAACTAAAATAATCCTATAACACATAAGGTGTGTGTGTGACAGCGTGTGTAAGGAGGGACGCGAACAAAATGGCGGACGTGACTCTCGTGGAGAGTATGTCACGTGAGACTTCTGGCCAGGGAATATGACTCAACCTGGAATATGGGCGGAGAGAAACCAGTCAATGGCGTCTACCAGTTACCGTGTGTATCCGCTTGTACGATAGCTTAGGGACAAAGCTGGGCTTTAGCATTAAGCTAAAGCCAAAAATGTGTGCCAGAATGTTTGTGAGGGGTCGCGTGCGCGTGTGTGTGTGTGGTTAGTACTAGAGAGAGAGAAGTGACGGCCCTAAAGCCGATTTCGCGATCGTGGGAGAGAAAGAAGCTGTTAGCTCATCGTTCAGAGACGTGGTGGACGGCTCGTAAACAGTCCCACGTTCTTTGACTCTTTAATGGATGAACTCAGTTTACCTGTCTCACCCGCGATGGCGAAATTGCACAACAGTCCAATTTGGATGGACCACAATACAGCAAAACAAATTAGTGATAATTAATACCCTGAGTATTAATAATGAGCGGACATGGCGGTCCGTAAACTGTACAAGCAAAAACCTTGAAACACAAGAATAACACACTATAATATTCTATCTCTGCCCAGATGTAAACCTCTTACTTGAATCACATGAGGACACAGGTAGAATGTGTTTTCCTCCATCCTTTAACTCCGACCCGGTTCCTTGAGGCTCGGGTGATGACGGAAGGCCGTTTCCTCGCTCTGTTGGCGGGCACGGCTGTTGATTCTCGGCGGGCTGGCGGAGAACTCAGAAATGTCGACATGTTTGAAGATGGAAGAGAAATCTTTAATCTCTTCACTTCTGCAGGCAAACGGGTGAAGATGCGGATTGCTCAGCGGTCTCCTTCGGATCCATTAGTGTGTTCGATTGAACACATAGTAATCTCAACTCGTCCATGGAGATTGTATGGCCACAGTTTCAAGTCGGACGTTACTTCCTTGTGCCACGAGGCTGCACCTGAGAGCAGTGATGAGCTGCATCTACACAATGCAAACAAAGTTGCTGGAAGCAAATCCCAGAAGCATTTCAGAGGTATTTCTACTCCTGATGATGTCATGGTTCTGTTGTGTGCCTCATCCAATAGGAGTTGAGAGTTCGATCCTTTAGTGAGCAAGGCTTCATGGGATTTGTAGTCTGTTTTGGATCTATAGACACTAACGGTCAAAACTTTTGAAACACTTGACTGAATTTTTTCTCATGATCTTAAAAATATTTTGATCTGAAGGCTTATGCTTAAATGTTTGAAATTAGTTTTGTAGACAAAAATATAATTGTGCCACCATATTAATTTATTTCATTATAATACTAAAATGCAATTAAAAAAAAATAAAAAAAATAAATTAAATTTTTTTTTTTAAATTGATGACTTGGACCAAATAATAAAGAAAAGCAGCCAATAAGTGCCCAACATAGATGGGAACTCCTTCAATACTGTTTAAAAACCATCCCAGGGTGATACCTCAAGAAGTTGGTTGAGAAAATGTCAAGAGTACATGTCTGCAAATTCTAGTCAAAGGGTGACTTCTTTGAAGATGCTAAAATATAACAGAGTTTTGATTTATTTTGGATTTTGTTTAGTCACAACATAATTCCCATAGTTCCATTTATGTTATTCCATAGTTTTGATGACTTTACTATTATTCTAAAATGTGAAAACAAATTATAATAAAGAATGAGTGTGTTTCAAAACTTTTGAACAGTAGTATATATATATATATATATATATATATATATATATATATATATATATATATATATATATATACAGGTGCATCTCAATAAATTAGAATGTTGTGGAAAAGTTCATTTATTTCAGTAATTCAACTCAAATTGTGAAACTCGTGTATTAAATAAATTCAATGCACACAGACTGAAGTAGTTTAAGTCTTTGGTTCTTTTAATTGTGATGATTTTGGCTCACATTTAACAAAAACCCACCAATTCACTATCTCAAAAAATTAGAATATGGTGACATGCCAATCAGCTAATCAACTCAAAACACCTGCAAAGGTTTCCTGAGCCTTCAAAATGGTCTCTCAGTTTGGTTCACTAGGCTACACAAGCATGGGGAAGACTGCTGATCTGACAGTTGTCCAGAAGACAATCATTGACACCCTTCACAAGGAGGGTAAGCCACAAACATTCATTGCCAAAGAAGCTGGCTGTTCACAGAGTGCTGTATCCAAGCATGTTAATAGAAAGTTGAGTGGAAGGAAAGAGTGTGGAAGAAAAAGATGCACAACCAACCAAGAGAACCGCAGCCTCATGATTGTCAAGCAAAATCGATTCAAGAATTTGGGTGAACTTCACAAGAAATGGACTGAGGCTGGGGTCAAGGCATCAAGAGCCACCACTCACAGACGTGTCAAGGAATTTGGCTACAGTTGTCGTATTCCTCTTGTTAAGCCACTCCTGAACCACAGACAACGTCAGAGGTGTCTTACCTGGGCTAAGGAGAAGAAGAACTGGACTGTTGCCCAGTGTTCCAAAGTCCTCTTTTCAGATGAGAGCAAGTTTTGTATTTCATTTGGAAACCAAGGTCCTAGAGTCTGGAGGAAGGGTGGAGAAGCTCATAACCCAAGTTGCTTGAAGTCCAGTGTTAAGTTTCCACAGGCTGTGATGATTTGGGGTGCAATGTCATCTGCTGGTGTTGGTCCATTGTGTTTTTTGAAAACCAAAGTCACTGCACCCGTTTACCAAGAAATTTTGGAGCACTTCAGGCTTCCTTCTGCTGACCAGTTTTTTAAAGATGCTGATTTCATTTTCCAGCAGGATTTGGCACCTGCCCACACTGCCAAAAGCACCAAAAGTTGGTTAAATGACCATGGTGTTGGTGTGCTTGACTGGCCAGCAAACTCACCAGACCTGAACCCCATAGAGAATCTATGGGGTATTGTCAAGAGGAAAATGAGAAACAAGAGACCAAAAAATGCAGATGAGCTAAAGGCCACTGTCAAAGAAACCTGGGCTTCCATACCACCTCAGCAGTGCCACAAACTGATCACCTCCATGCCACGCCGAATTGAGGCAGTAATTAAAGCAAAAGGAGCCTCTACCAAGTATTGAGTACATATACAGTAAATGAACATACTTTCCAGAAGGCCAACAATTCACTAAAAATGTTTTTTTTATTGGTCTTATGATTTTTTGAGATAGTGAATTGGTGGGTTTTTGTTAAATGTGAGCCAAAATCATCACAATTAAAAGAACCAAAGACTTAAACTACTTCAGTCTGTGTGCGTTGAATTTATTTAATACACGAGTTTCACAATTTGAGTTGAATTACTGAAATAAATGAACTTTTCCACGACATTCTAATTTATTGAGATGCACCTGTATATATATACACACTGGCGCCCAAAATTGACAGATTTGCAGATGTAAAGATTTTGCTCTTACGGAAAGAAATTGGTACTTTTATTCACCAAAGTGGCAATCAACTGATTACAATGTATAGTCAGGACATTAGTATTGTGAAAAATTACTATTACAATAAAAAAAAAAAAAAACATTCCAGAACTTCTTAAACTACTTCAAAGAGTTCTCATCAAAAAATCCTCCACGTGCAGCAATAGACAGCTTTGCAGATCCTTGGCATTCTAGCTGTCACTTTGTCTAGATACTCAGGTGACATTTCACCCCAAGCTTACTGTAGCACTTGCCCTAGATGTGGCTGTCTTGTCGGGCACTTCTCACGCACCTTACAGTCTAGCTGATCCCACAAAAGCTCAATGGGGTTAAGATCTATAACACTCTTTTCCAATTATATGTTATCCAATGTCTGTGTTTATTTGCCTACTCTAACCTTTTTTGTTTTCTGTTTCAAAAGTGGCTTTTTGTTTGAATACAACAGTAAAGAGTCTTCTCTTTACTGTTGTACATGAAATTGGTGTTGAGCGGGTAGAATTCAATGAAGCTGTCAGCTGAGGGCATGTGAGGCATCTATTTCTCAAACTAGAGATTCTGATGTACTTATCCTCTTGTTTAGTTGTATCTGGGCCTTCCACATCTCTTTCTGTTCTTGTTAGAGCCTGTTGTCCTTTGTCTTTGAAGACTGTAGTGTACACCTTTGTGTGAAATCTTTTTGGCAATTTCAAGGATTGTATAGCCTTCATTCCTCAAAACAATGACTGATGAGTTTCTAGAGAAAGTTGTTTCTTTTTTGCCATTTTTAACCTAATATTGACCTTAAGACATGCCAGTCCATTGCATATTGTGGCAACTCAAAAACAAACACAAAGACAATGTTAATCTTCATTTAATAAACCAACTAGCTTTCAACTGTGTTTGATATAATGGCAAGTGATTTTCTGGTACCAAATTAGCAATTTAGCATGATTACTCAAGGATAAGGTGTTGGATTGATGGCTGCTGGAAATGGGGCCTGTCTAGATTTGATCAAAAATAACTTATTCAAATAGTGATGGTGCTGTTTTTTACATCAGTAATGTCCTGACTATACTTTGTGATCAGTTGAATGACACTTTGTTAAAGTACTAATTTTCTTCTGAAACAGCAAAATCAGTACATTATTCCAAAATTGTGGCTGCCAGTGTATATATATATATATATATATATATATATATATACACATACACACACACACACACAGGGTCGAGGAGGTGGTGTTGCTGCAATTTTCAATTAAGTTTTTGGTGTTACTCAGATGACAGGATATAAGTTTACTCTTTAGAACTAATAATGCTTAATGTGACACTGTCAGATAAAAAAAAAAAAAAAAAAAAAAATATATATATATATATATATATATATACTGTTGTCTTTTGCCCTTGCTACAGTATATAAATCACCTGGGTCGTATTCTTATTTTCTTGGTAAATTTGCTAATTTTCTATCAGATATGGTTGTTACTGTGGATAGAGCTTTAATTGTTGGTGAATTCAACATTCACATAGATGATGAAAATGACACATTGGGATTAGCATTTATTGATATTCTCAATTCTCTTGGAGTCAGACAAAATGTGACAGGATCAGCTCATCACCATAATCATACGCTAGATTTAATTCTGTCATATGGAGTTGATGTTGATACTATAGAAATTATGCAGCAGTGCGATGACATCACAGATAATTACCTCGTCTCTTGTATGCTGCGATCAGTTAATGTTACTCATGTTACTTAATGTTACCATGCTATCGTTCAGGTGAACAATTTTTTCGACCACAAAAGATAGCTTCACTAATAGTCTTTCAGATTTATCTCATATACTCAGTAAGCCAAAAAGTCTAGAAAAAAACTTGATGAAATAACTTGAAATATAAATACAGTCTTCTCTAGCACTCTTGATAGTGTCACCCCCTTAGATTAAAGAAAATTAAAGAGGAAAGCCCTGCACCATGTTACAATGATCACACTCATGCTCTCAAGAAAGCAGCTCGGAAAATGGAGTGCATGTGAAAAAATACAAAATCAGAGGTATTTCGCAGTGCATGGAAGGATAGTGTCTGTATCTACAGACAGGCACTAAAAGCTACCAAGTCAGCATATTTTAGCAAACTCATAGAAAATAAACACAACAATCCTAGGTGTTTATTCAGTACTGTGGCTAAATTGGTTAGGAATAAAGCCTTGACTGAACCAGATATTCTGTCGCAGCACAATAGTAATGACTTCATGAATTTCTTTACTGATAAAACTGAAATAATCAGAAATAAAATTGAAATTATGCAATGTGTCTAAGTCAAACAGTGTCTCATAATTTTCATGAATTTCTTTACTGATAAAACAGAAATCATCAGAATTAAAATTGGAATTATGCAATCGTCTGTCACAGTACCTCAGAAAACAGTGTCTCATAATTTTCCTCATGAGCAACTTCAGTCTTTCGCTGTCATAGGTCATGAAGAGATAACAAAACTTATCAAAACATCAAAATCCACAACATGTATGCTAGATCCAATACCAAATAAGCTCTTAAAGAGGTATTCCCTGTAATCTCAGAACCTCTTCTTAATAGTATTAACTCCTCGCTATCCTTAGGACATGTCCCAAGAAACTTTAAAATGGCAGTTATTACACTGTTTATTAAGAAGCCACAGCTTGATCTTAGAGAGTTGGCTAATAATAGACAATTTCAAATCTCCCATTTATGTTGAAAATACCAAAAAAGTTAGTGTCCTCCCAACTATGTTCATTTCTACTGAGAAATAGTATACATGTACAATTTCAGTCAGGATTTAGGCCTTTTCACAGTACAGAGACTGCACTTATCAGAGTTACAATGACTTTCTCTTATCATCTGATCACGGCAGTTTTAGGGCCTCTGCTTTTCTCATTATGTATGCTTCCCCTGGGATATATTATCAGGAATCGTGGAATAAGTTTCCATTAGCAGAGTGTATCAATGAGATCAAAGATTGAATGGACAGAAATGTCCTTCTACTCAAAAACATGGGTACTAATTATTGGACCATATATCTCCACAAATAAGCTGCTAAAATACAATTTGACTCTCGATTGCTGTTACACCGACTTCTACAGCAAAGAACTTATGTGTTATATTTGATACCAATCTGTCCTTTGAAAATATAATTTTCAGCGTTTGTAGAACAGAAGTCTTCCACTTCAGAAATATTGCTAAGTAATGACACATCCTCTCTGTTACTGATGCCAAAAAAAATAATTCATGCGTTCATGACCTCAAGACTAGAATATTGTAATGCATTACTGGGAGGATGTCCAGCAAGTTCAATAAATAAACTTCAGTTGGTTCAAAATGCAGCAGCCAGAGTGCTGACTAGAATCAATAAATATGATCATGTTAGCCCCATTTTATCATCGTTACATTGGCTACCTGTTAAATTTCATATAAGAAAATTAATAAAAATAACCAGGTTATTTTTGAATGGACTAGCTCCACAGTACTTAAGTGACCTACTGCCATACTATATTCCATCACATTCATTACGATCGCAAAATTCTGGCCTGTTAATGGCTCCTAGAATATCAAAATCCAAAAAAGGGGTAGATCCTTTTCCTATTTGGCTCCTAAACTAGTCTCCCTAACACTGTTCAGGACACAGACACACTCACTCAGTTTAAGTCTAGACTAAAGTATCCACTGTAGGAATCCACTGCTACGTGTCTCTGAGTGATGATGACTAAATGCAGCCGGTGCCAGCCAGACATCACTTCAGTCTATTACGATGGACTTCAGGAGATGAACTGATGCCAACTCCAACCATAAGACATGGGATACTTCATATGCCACTGTCTGAACCTTGGACTTGGATAGACCTCACCGAAATGTACTGCATGTTGAAATGCGATGCACCTCACTGATCTCTGCCTGCATCACCTCGGTCTAATGATGGACTACACTCTTAAAATGGAATACATAAACTATCAATTCATTGCCAACAAAAGCCTTCATCAGCCAACTAACAAAGGACAATGAATATATGTGAACTTCTGCAGTTAATCCAGGATGAACTTCAAAGACATTAGTTATTAATCTTACAGTTCATACAAATTTTTTGTTTAAACACTGGTTCTAAATACAATTATTATTTAATTATTTATTTTTATACACAATGTACAATCATATTTAATGAAACTACACAATGATGGCTCTAAGACTTATCACCTTATTCAGCCTCACCCCTTTTCCGTGCTCTGCTCTTCCAAATTTTGTCATCTAACTTCCTGTTTGTATTCAAGCTACTGAGAAGAGTCGATCAAAATGGATTACGTGTGGGAACACAAAAAGTATTTTTCACCAAGAGTGTGGTGTGAGTCTACAGCACCCGTTTACTACGTGACAATGTTCAAGAAGTGTTTTTTTTCTGTCACTCTAAATGTTTGTTTTTTTTCCGACACCCACGGAGGTAAATTGGACCTTGCAGATCACATTCAGGCAGCTATGAAACACTGCACTTTTTCATAATACAAGCGTTTCATTGTTATACGTGTAATTCTGCTTAATTTTTAAGTTTCAACTTGTTAATAATTTGTGTTAAAATGAGTAGTTGACTGGAAATGTCCAACAGTGACAGCTCGTATGCGAGTTCATAACATTAAATAAAATTACAATTGTACTTTTTAAATTAGATTTTTCACCCTACATTTTTTAGAGGCTTAAATGTTATTAAAATAGTTGTAAATGGAATATAAAACATACCATTTCACATGTACATTGGCGGCCAGAAGTTTGGAATAATGTACAGAATTCGCTGTTTCGGAAGGAAATTGGTATTTTAATTCACCAAAGTGGCATTCAACTGATCACAAAGTATAGTCAGGACATTACTGATGTAAAAAACAGCACTATCACTATTTGAAAAAAGTAATTTTTGATCAAATCTAGACAGGCCCCATTTCCAGCAGCCATCACTCCAACACCTTATCCTTGAGTAATCATGCAAAATTGCTAATTTGGTACTAGAAAATCACTTGCAATTGTATCAAACACAGTTGAAAGCTATCTGGTTAGTTAAATGAAGCTTAACATTGTCTTTGTGTTTGTTTTTGAGTTGCCTCAGTATGCAATAGACTGGCATGTCTTAAGGTCAAAATTAGGTTAAAAATGGCAAAAAAGAAACAGCTTTCTCTAGAAACTCATCAGTCAATCATTGTTTTGAGGAACGAAGGCTACACAATGCTTGAAATTGACAAAAAGATTTCATACAAAGGTGCAAAAGACAAAGGACAACAGACTCAAACAAGGACAGAAAGAGATGTGGAAGCCCAGATGTACAACTAAACAAGAGGATAAGTACATCAGAGTCTCTAGTTTGAGAAATAGATGCCTCACATGTCCTCAGCTGACAGCTTCATTGAATTCTACCCACTCAACACCAGTTTCATGTACAACAGTAAAGAGACTTCTGTTGCAGGCCTTATGGGAAGAATTGCAAAGAAAAAGCCATTTTTGAAACAGAAAAACAAAAAGAAAAGGTTAGAGTGGGCAAAGAAACACAGACATTGGATAACATATAATTGGAAAAGAGTGTTATGGATCTTAACTCCATTGAGCTTTTGTGGGATCAGCTAGACTGTAAGGTGCATGAGAAGTGTCCGACAAGACAGCCACATCTATAGCAAGTGCTACGGGAAGCGTGGGGTGAAATGTCACCTGAGTATCTGGACAAACTGACAGCTAGAATGTCAAGGATCTGCAAAGCTGTCATTGCTGCATGTGGAGGAGTTTTTGATGAGAACTTTTTGAAGGAGTTTAAGAAGTTCTGAAATATATATATATATATTTTTTTTTTTTTTTAAATTGTAATAGTAATTTTTCATGTTATTAATGTCCTGACATTGTGATCAGTTGAATGCCACTTTGGTGAATAAAAGTAACAATTTCTTTCCATAAGTGCAAAATCTGTACATTATTCCAAACTTTTGGCTGCCAGTGTATATGTGTGTATGTATAAATATAGTTATACCCTTCATACAGAGATATTTTTAATGACTTTATGTTGTCTCTTGGAATTTCATGAGCACAGAGGCACATTAGTATGTCCACAGCTTGAAGGTAGAATCTTATGGATTTATGAATGAAGTTCTCTTGTTTTAAAATCTCCCCACTCTGCTTCCGGTTATGACATCCCCTGAAATCTTTAAAATGCTCATGATAACTTTTGACAACTCTATAACCTGTAAATTCACTTCGCTAGCTAATTACACTTTGACATCAACACCATAGATATCTATATAGCGACTGCTAGAACGGAAGTTCCGAGACACAGTTTTCAAGTTGGCTGTGTGCTAGTTTCTCTGGCATATAAGATGAATAGATATTACAGTTTCATTTTCTGTTAATGCATGATTTTCTTTAAAGCTGCTTTGAAACGATGTGTGTTGTGAAAAGTGCTATACAAATACAAATTACTTGTGTTTTCATTCATCAGCACTATGTGATCACTTGTATTACTACTACACTGCTAAAACTAGGAAATAGCTTTAAACAGCTTTAAACTAACAACTTCAGCATTCAGGCTCATCACAGCTGAGAGACACAATAGACTGATTAATTACACAAACTCAAGGCGCTTACCTCTTACCGGAGATTCCACATCAGAGAGGACATACTGTTCAAAATGGCGGAGGACATTGCAGTTTTTATAGTAGTGAATGACACTTGCGCACCGGCTACCGTGAAATAGGGAGGAATACCCCTGCTTGGATGGCTATTTTTCTACTGAGAAAATAGGATGCATTTGACTAAAATGACATTATCTTCAGAAAGGTGACTAACACACTACAGCATATCTGCTTGGGAGTGGCAACAGGTGATCACACACGCTCCATCTCTCTCTCTCTCTCTCTCTCTCTCTCTCTCTCTCTCTCTCTCTCTCTCTCTCTCTCTCTCTCTTTCTCACCCTCTCTCTCCCACACACACACACACATTCTTGTTTCTCCAATAACTTGTTAGAAACAGCCCAGCCATGATACTAGTTCTAAAGTGACATTTTTGAATTACTAATTAAGGTTTGGACGCATCATTTGTTTTGAACTAGCAATGGCAGATTCAGATCCGTCGCATAAGAATGTAGTTCCATGCACAAATACCTTTTTTGTGAGCATACTCAGTTTTTCCCTATTTCTTTTTTAAATGTACTTGTTCATTGAACCGTTGTATATAAGCAATATCACACTCACAATCATGCTATTTGGCCCTAAATTAGCACTGCTGTGATTACCTACCGCACGAGGCTGCAGCCGAATCACAACAGTGCTGATGTAGGGCCATATCATACTCTTGCGATTTTGCTTAAATTATTTATATATATATATATATATATATACACACACACACACACACACACAGTATATCTATATCTACTGTATATGAATATGCTTTATAAAGGAAAATAATCAAATTAATCACATGGCAAGCTGATTGATTAATTAATCAGGAACACAAGCATATCAATATCTGATTATTCAAAGACATTGCAACAATCCTCTACATTATTGCGGCAGACAAATAAAACATTGAATAAACAGTATGAAATTTTATTTGTTTACTTTAGTCTATAACTTGCTTACAGTCTACCTCAATCCATTTTGCTATCAAGTCAATCTGTCCAAGGTAGATTTATCCGAAACTCATACAGAACACATTCTCACATTTCATCTGCACTACTTTTAAATGGTTGCATCTCACCGAGCACTACCTTTTTAAGATACTGTGGCAAGTTTAAAGTAGTCTGTACTTTTTAAAACACATTTTGAGACCCCTACATTCTGCAAAGACTAGTCCTGCTGTTTTTGAATGCAAATATGTCTCTTGTGTGAAGGGCCCCTTACTCATTCTGTGCTGCCTGCTCTCTGTAAATGTGGATTGGTAGGTGAGAGGGCATGATGTACTATACTTTTGTACTATATTTACTATGTACTGTAATGGATGTACACAAGGATTTCTAGAAGAAAATGGTAATTATTTCCTGAACCAATTAGGCAGTAAAATGTCAATACATTTTAGTGTTTCTTAATGAGCACTGGGTATGTTTACCTTGCACAAAGTCCCATGGTATTCATTAGAGGTCACATAAATATTAGGCCTGATGTTGCTTAGCAATAGAGGGAAAACAATGATTATTTTACTCTTGTATTCAGAAGTTTTGCTGTGATATCAAAGCTTAAAACACCCATGTCTTATTTGAATTCAGAAGACTTAGAAAATAGAGTATGAGTCAAAGTCAGGAATGCATCTATTATGCTTTTTTGGTGCTTTTAAAATCTTGACAGCCCCATTCACTGCCATTGTATGCCAGAGAGCATAACTATCTCCCTTGATGTTCCACAAAAAAAAAAAAAAAAAAAATTCTAGTTTGAAATGACATTTGGATGAGTAAATGATGACAGAATTTTCCATCTTGGCTGAACTACTCCTTTAAAATTAAGTATTAGGGTAGGCAAGAACTGTAGCTGATGTCAACGTAACCCCCCCTGACTTGTGATTCTGCCTCTGGTGTGAACATTTATGGAAAAACAATAATGTGCTTGTAGAAGCATGAGATCTGTAGCCAGAGCATCTGAATAATGGTGACATGAGCCGAGAGGATGCTGTAACCGTGGCGAGCCCTCGTTTCAGGCACCTGGTCATTAGAGGGGGGAAAAGCCCAGAGGAACTTGTTAAAGGATGGAGAGAAATGGTGGTAAATAAGGTTAATTGGGGTGATCTGTCAGAACGAGGATGATGCACTCACTGACACGATACCAGCCCTAACACAACTCCCTCCATCGCTGTTCATTAGGGTTATAGAGAAAAGAGAGAGAGAAACAGAGAACGAAAGACAGCAAGAGTGAGAGCAAATTGACACTTATTGTGGGCAGTGCGTGAAACACAACGACAGAATGAAAGGTGGTAAAGAAAAAAGAGAGGTAGAGCAGGATAGAAAGGAAATATTGGAAGGACTGTGATAGAAACTGCAGAACAATAAAATAGAATGAATGAGTGGAATATCAGAGCAAAGATGAGCAGGCTATATAGAAAACTTATTGAGTGAAGGGAAATTGCTTTCAAATATAACATCTAAGGTGGGGAGGAAGGATTGCAGAGGAGGGGAATACTCTACAAGACTTGTCTCAGAAGCACAGTCTGAGCTTGTGTTGAGGTGGTTGGGCACTTGTTTAAGGGGGTCATGTTGTGAAGAATCAAATTTCCCTTTATCTTTTGAGATAAAAGAGTTCAGTGTTCTATGAATGCTAAATTTACCCTTCAGAGCTCAACACTTCCAAGACCATCTAATGAAACTGAGCTGTAAAAATGGCTTGTTCTGAAATCCATGGATTTCTGACATCAGATACCCAACACATTAAAATATAATGGTTCCCTATCTGTCACTCACTCGACGTTGGTGTCGATGTAGTGACACTAGGGGTCACTCTTGGGAGCCCGAGACACCTCTGGTCTTTGATAAAAGGCCAATGAAAATTGGCGAGTGGTATTTGCATGCCACTCCCCCGAACATACGGGTATAAAAGGAGCTGGTATGCAACCACTCATTCAGGATTTTCTCTTCGGAGCCGAACGGTCATGCTCATTGAGCTGAATACTACTGTTCATTCACCTGCTGGATCTGACGGCGCATTTCAGCGGCTTCTCCCTCCTCTGCACTGGTGCACTGCAGAGAACGCCCCTGGGCGCTTCGGCAGAAAAACTAGAGAGTATATTTTCTGAAAGAGAATTTTTCCCCTCTAAAAGAGTATATATTTCTCTAAAAGAGCGCACACACGGAACGTCTTTTTAAAGACGCGTCTTTTTAAAGATGCTTTTCCGATTGTGTGTTATTCCTGGTTGTGCTCGTTATCTCTCGCCTTCTAACGTCACGATCACTGTCTTTCGTGTCTGGGCACTGCTCACGCGGAGACAGCGTTCGTGGATGGTCACATTCTCATTGCGAGAATGTGTCCATGGCAACGTTGCGGTCGCGGCTCGCCTTCGTAAGGAAGCGAGCCACCCCAGAGGCTCCCACCTCGGTCCTTTTACCCACGGGTTTGAGGCCAGCGCGGCTAGCACTGGGGGCGATTTGGGGACCCCAATGGGACCGCCTCCGCCGGGTATCCCCCCGCGGACCTCCAATTCCCCAGCACGCTCGTCTGCCCCGATCGGGCTTCCGGGTGAGTCCGCCGGCTCGTCTCACGGCGAGTTCGACCTCTTATTCGGAGCCCGCGAAAGTGATGAGCTCTCGACCGCAGCATCGGAGAGCGGGCTCGTCCAGTTGGAAGCCTCGGCTGGGCTCCTCCCTTCGGGGTCGATCGCCCAGTCACAGGCTGACGCGGAGATGACGACATGCTTTCCCGGACAGCCGCGAGCGTCGGTTAGAGTGGATTTCACCGCTCTTCCCTGAACCCTCGCGGCTCTGTGATTGGTTCCTGGGCTCGCGGCGCCGCTCAAAGCCACGCCCCGCCCCGTTCCTTTCTTCCCGGAAGTGCATGAAGAGCTGACAAGATCGCGGGAGGCACCTTTTACTGCCCGGTCCCGATCTTTTCAGCTTCCCCGCTCTCACTACCCTCGATGGTGGGGCGGCCAAGGGTTATTCGGCAATCCCCCGGTGGATAAAGGCGCTCGCGGTGCACCTATGCCCGCAGAGCGCCGCCACCTGGCGTGGGTGCCCAAAGCCCCCGTCCAAGGCCTGTAGGTTTACGTCGTCTCTGACGGTCAAAGCCTACGGCGCTGCTGGACAAGCCGCCTCCGCCCTGCATGCCATGGCTCTCCTGCAAGTCCGCCAAGGCGCTAAAGGAACTGCACGAGGGTAGTTCCGCCCCGGGATTGATGCAGGAACTGCGCTCGGCGACCGACCTCGCTCTCCGAGCGACGGAGGTCACGGCGCTGTCTCCCGGGCGGACGATGGCCACACTAGTGGTCCAGGAGCGCCACCTTTGGCTCAACCTGGTCGAGATGGGTGAGGCCGACAGGACACGATTCCTTGCTGCCCCCATTTTCCAGGCGGGCCTATTCGGCGACACTGTCGAGGACTTTGCCCAGCAGTTCTCGATGGTAGAGCAGTAGATGGATGCTAGCCGGCTTGTCCTGCCCCGGCGTGGCTCAAGATCCTCCCATCTACTCATCGCCGAGGGCGTCCCCCTGCGGTGACTGCACCGGCTCCGCCGCAGCCCGCCCCTCCGGCCCGGCCCCGGCGTGGAGCCCACCGCAGGAAGCCGACGCCACCCGTCTCACAGCCGGCACCGAAGAACCCACGGAGGTCTTCGAAGCGCCCCTGAGACTGGTGACCCAGGGACAACGAAACCCGCTGCTCTGGAGCTGGTAAGCAGATCTTCTTTTTGTTACCTTTTGCATTTAATTGCGCTGCATGCCCAAGTGGCTGCAGTACTCAAGAGCTCCGCAAGAGTGGTTTCCTTGTTCCCTGGGTCACATATTCGGTGTGTACGGCTGGCATCACGACCACCGTCCACCACTCCATTTGGCAGGTTGGCGCTCCAGCGGCGGTCTCCCGCCCTGAGCGCCCAGCTGTGGCACAAATCCGGCCCCGATGTGACAGTCTCCACGGGTCATGAGGACAGGCCTCTTCCTCCCCCGTCCCAGGCTGTTCCGGGGGTGGTCACAAGGAGCCAGGTAAGTGCTTCGATGTCCTCGGACTCAGCACGGCCACGATGTGGTGTGGCACCTCAAGCTCCGCCCTGCCGCGAGGCCCCACCCGCCGGTACATCCGATGACGTTGTCCCTTTGGTCCCCCTTGCGCGGAACTCGGGTGCATGGCTTGCGCTTTCCAGTCCGTCGCGAGGGCTGGTCCGGACCGTCCGACTCGGCTGCACGATTCACTTTGCTGGGCATCCGCCCAGGTCCAGCGGTGTCCACTTCACCTTGGTGAAAGATGGAAACGCTGCTACCTTGCGCGGAGATCGCTACCCTCCTACGGAAGGACGCGATAGAACCTGTCCCTCCAGCCGAGATGAAGAGGGGGTTTTACAGCCCCTACTTCATTGTACCGAAAAAAGGCGGTGGGTTGCGGCCAATCTTGGACCTGCGAGTACTGAACTGGGCCTTACACAGAGTCCCGTTCAAGATGCTGACGCAAAGACGCATTCTAGCGAGTGTCCGGCATCAAGATTGGTTTGCGGCGGTAGACCCGAAGGATGCGTACTTTCACGTCTCGATCCTTCCTCGACACAGACCCTTCCTGCGGTTTGCGTTCGAGGGTCAGGCGTATCGGTACAAGTCCTCCCTTTCGGCCTGTCCCTGTCTCCTCGCGTCTTTACGAAGATCGCAGAGGCTTCCCTTGCCCTGTTAAGGGAGGTGGGCATTCGCATTCTCAACTATCTCGACGACTGGCTAATCCTAGCTCACTCTCGAGACGGGTTATGCGCACACAGGGACCTGGTGCTCTCACACCTCAGCCGACTAGGGCTTCGGGTCAGCTGGGAAAAGAGCAAGCTCCTCCCGGTTCAGAGCATCTCTTTTCTCGGTTTGGAGTTGGACTCAGTCTCCTTGACGGCGCACCTTACGAACAAGCGCGCCCAGTCGGTGCTGGCCTGTTTGAAGGCGTTCAAACAGAAAACAGCGGTTCCACTGAAACATTTTCAGAGGCTCCTGGGGCATATGGCGTCCTCGGCGGTGGCCACCCCGCTCGGGTTGATGCATATGAGGCCGCTTCAGCACTGGCTCCAGACTCGAGTCCCGAGACGGGCATGGTGCCACGGGACACACCGCGTGGCCATTACGTCGGTCTGTCACCGTCTTTTCAGCCCTTGGACCGACCTCTCGTTTCCACGAGCAGGTGTTCCGCTAGAACTGGTCTCCAGGCGCGTCGTGGTCACGACAGACGCCTCCAAAATGGGCTGGGGCGCTGTTGACAACGGGCACGCAGCTGCCGGCCTCTAGACGGGTCCGCAGCTGCGTTGGCACATCAACTGCCTCGAGTTACTGGCAATTCTGCTCGCCCTGCGGAGGTTCCGGCCGTTGATCCAGGGCAAGCACGTGCTAGTTCGGACAGACAGCACGGCAGCGGTAGCATATGTCAACCGCCAAGGCGGTCTGCGCTCCCGCTGTATGTCATAACTCGCCCGCCGTCTCCTCCAACGGAGTTAGCAGCACCAAGTCGCTGCAAGCCACTCACATCCCGGGCAACCTCAACACTTCGGCGGACGCGCCGTAACAACAGGTTACCCTCAAGGGAGAGTGGAGACTCCACCTTCAGGTGGTCCAGCTGATTTGGAGTCGATTCAGTCAGGCACAGGTGCACCTGTTCGCCTCCCAAGAATCCTTCCACTGCCCGCTCTGGTACGCCCTCACCGAGGCCTTCCTCGGCATAGACGCGCTGGCACACAGCTGGTCCCCTGGCATTCGCAAATATGCGTTTTCCCCAGTGAGCCTGCTCGCACAGACCCTGTGCAAGGTCAGGGAGGACGAGGAGAAGGTCGTCCTGGTAAGCACCCTACTGGCCCGCCCAGACGTGGTGCTCGGACCTCACACTCCTCGTGACAGCTCCCCCCGGGCAAATTCCCCTGAGAAAGGCCCTTCTTTCTCAGGGAAGGGGCACCATCCGGCACCCGCGGCCAGACCTCTGGAATCTCCATGTCTGGCCCCTGGACGGGACGCGGAAGACCTAAGCTGTCTCCCACCTGCAGTGGTAGACACATTCACTCAGGCTAGGGCTCCCTCTACGAGGCGCCTGTATGCCTTTAAGTGGTGTCTGTTCGCTAAGTGGTGTTCTTCCCATCAGGAAGACCCCCAGAGGTGCGCAGTCAGATCAGTGCTTTCCTTCCTGCAAGAGAGGTTGGAAGGGAGGCTGTCCCCTTCCACCTTGAAGGTGTACGTTGCTGCCATAGCAGCAAACCATGACGCAGTCGACAGTGAGTCCTTAGGGAAGCATGATCTGATCATCGGGTTCCTAAGAGGCGCCAGGAGGCTGAATCCCTCCAGGCCACGCCTTGTTCCCTCATCGGACCTCTGTAGTTTTTCAGGGTCTACAGAGAGCCCCCTTTGAGTTTTGCAGTCAGCCGGGCTTAAGGCACTCTCCTTGAAGACTGCCCTCCTGACTGCGCTCACTTCCATCAAGAGGGTAGGTGACCTGCAAGCGTTCTCTGTCAGCGAAACGTGCCTGGAGTTCGGTCCGGGCTATTCTCACTTGATCCTGAGACCCCCGACCGGGCTATGTGCCCAAGGTTCCCACCACTCCTTTTAGAGACCAGGTGGTGAACCTGCAAGCGCTGCCCCAGGAGGAGGCAGACCCAGCCCTGGTGTTGCTGTGTCCGGTGCGCGCTTTGCGCATCTATTTGGATCGCACGCAGAGCTTTAGACTCTCTGAGCAGCTCTTTGTCTGCTTCGGTGCACAGCGGAAAGGAAGCGCTGTCTCCAAGCAGAGGATCGCCCACTGGCTCATTGACGCCATAACTATGGCATGTCTCGCCCAAAACATGCCGCCCCCGGTAGGGCTACGAGCCCATTCTACTCGTGGTGTAGCGGCTTCTTGGGCCCTGGCCAGAGGTGCCTCTCTAACAGACATTGCAGAGCAGCGGGCTGGGCAACACCCAACACTTTTGCAAGGTTCTACAACCTCCGGGTGGAACCGGTTTCCTCCCAGGTAGTGGCACGCAACACAAGCGGATAAGCCCGGGATAGCCGGCCGGGTGTATCGCTTGCACATAGCGCCTTCCACCTCCTTTTGAGCTGAAGACGTGCGCTGTTAATTCCCAGTAGTGTTCACAAAGGTTGTTCCCTGGTTGACTTCCTCCGAGCCCTGTGGCAGTCGAGTTTTCGGAGAGACTCGCTGCCGGCCCAGTACACGCGCTAACTAAGAGCCCGGTTCTGGGGTAGGTGCTCCGCATGTGGCGGTTCCCTGTAAGGCTAACCCCATGTGATCTATATCTTCCGCTAGTTCGTTTCCCTACTGGCAAACTGCGTCTTCCTTGGGCAGAGCCCCTCAGTCTCCATGTTGTAGTAACTCCTCCCCCATTGGGTAGGATCTACCTTGAAGGCTCTCCACATGGTTGGAAAGACCATGTGATGTATTCTTCCACTTAAATATCCCCCCCTCTCTTGGGGCGAGGTGTGGTCTCCGCGGTGTCCTCCCCTTGGGAGGGACACCCCCCGACTAGACCTGGCGGCCCAGTTGGATAATCCCCCTTCTTTTTTAGGGAGTGGAAAAAGAGAAGGGGAAAGAGGCCATGACTGGGTTAAGCCTGTCTCTATCTCTGGGTAGTCGACTTGTCCCCAAAAAGGGCCGTTCGACACTCATAACTGTGTTGGGGGAGGTTACGTGTCGACCTGGTGTGCTGGCTATGAGGCACACAGCAAGTCTGCCCACCACACACCGCCAGTTCACGTAACACAGTTCAGCCTTGTGGCGTTTTGTATAGGGACCCCTAGTGTCACTACATCGACACCAACGTCGAGTGAGTGACAGATAGGGAACGTCATGGTTACTGGTGTAACCTCCGTTCCCTGATGGAGGGAACGAGACGTTGGTCCCTCCTGCCACAACGCTGAACTACCCGCTGAAATGGCCGGACCTTATATCGGCTCCTCAGCGTAAAACCTGAATGAGTGGTTGCATACCAGCTCCTTTTATACCCGTATGTTCGGGGGAGTGGCACGCAAATACCACTCGCCAATTTTCATTGGCCTTTTATCAAAGACCAGAGGTGTCTCGGGCTCCCAAGAGTGACCCCTAGTGTCACTACATCGACACCAACGTCTCGTTCCCTCCATCAGGGAACGGAGGTTACACCAGTAACCATGACGTTTTGCATGCCGTTGATGCTTATCCGTGTTCAGATTCTTGGCCCACCCAGTCATAGTGAGGTAATAATGTAGGATAGAGATTCTATTCTATTTTATTCTATAAAAAAAAAAAAAAAAAAAAAAAACTGAATAGAACTAACAAGAGCAAGAAAGTGCAAAAAGTTTGCACATCATTCTGAACGATCACAAAGTTTGAAATCAGTTATCCTTGAGAAATCATGTTAAATTGCTAATTTGGTACTAGAAAATCACTTGCCATTTTATCAAACACTGCTGAAAGCTATTTGGTTAGTTAAATGAAGCTTAACATTGTCTTTGTGTTTGTTTTTGAGTTGCCGCAGTATGCAATAGACTGGCATGTCTTAAGGTCAATATTAGGTCAAAAATGGCAAAAAAGAAACAGCTTTCTCTAGAAACTCATCAGTCAAACATTATTTTGAGGAATGAAAGCTATAGAATGTTTGAAATTGCCAAAAAAACGGAAGATTTCATACAAAATTTGTGCATTACAGTCTTCAAAGACAAAGGACAACTGGCTCTAACAAGGACAGAAAGAGACGTGGAATACCCAGATGTACAACTAAACAAGAGGATAAGTACATCAGAATCTCTAGTTTGAGAAATAGATGCCTCACATGTCCTCAGCTGACAGCTTCATTGAATTCTACCTGCTCAACACCAGTTTCATGTACAACAGTATAGAGAAGACTCAGGGGTGCAGGCCTGATGGGAAGAATTGCAAAGAAAAAGCCACTTTTGAAACAGAAAAACAAAAAGAAAAGGTTAGAGTGGGCAAAGAAACACAGACATTGGACAACAGATAATTGGAAAAGAGTGTTATGGATCTTAACCCCATTGAGCATTTGTGGGATCAGCTAGACTGTAAGGTGCGTGAGAAGTGCCCGACAAGACAGCCACATCTATGGCAAGTGCTACAGGAAGCGTGGTGTGAAATGTCACCTGAGTATCTGGACAAACTGACAGTTAGAATTCCAAGGATCTGCAAAGCTGTCATTGATGCACGTGGAGGATTTTTTGATGAGAACACTTTGAAGTAGTTTAAGAAGTTCTGAAAATTGTTTTCAAATTGTAACAGTAATTGGATACAATGTAGCATACTGTCGTTGCATGTAGCGCTGCTCTAGAATGTTCACAAGAATAGAGGCTGAAAAATCGTTTACTAACCTTATTTGTGTAAAGTTATGTCCAACATTACAACTTACCATGTTACCATGATGACTTAACACTGTTTTACATGAGGGTGTACTGTAAACATTGAGGACTAGTTTATATATATATATATGTATATATATGATGTATAATTTATTACATCAAAACCCAATTTGTAAATTACTTTATTTTCAAATCAACAAATAACTATTTGAATATTTGTTATTTGAATATTAACTCTTTATTCAATGCATAATTAACATTTTGGCAAATAAAAAAAAAATAAATAAATAAATAAAAAAAAAAAAAAACAATTACATTGCATTGCATTTAAAAGAGGAATTTGCTAATTGCTTTGATCAATCTATTGGTCAATTGCTTTTATATATAATTTTGTCAAATGCTTTCCTTTATCCATTTTCAAATTAAGTTACAAAGCAATGCCATTGGACAGTTCACACATGGGGGCAACCAATAAACTTTTAAGTTAATTTTAAGACACACCCCATTAGACACCGAAAGGCTGCTAGTAAAAAAATAAAAATAATAATAATAATAATTTAGTGCATAAGTCTCACATAGGTAATGTTACAAATATAAAACTAGATCTTAGAAGCTAGATGAATATATATATATATATATATATATATATATATATATATATATATATATATATATATATATATATACAAACATAAACAAATAAAAAAGTAGGGTCAATGTGCCAGAGAGAAAGTGAAAAAGACAGCACTGAAGCCAAACTCCTGCTGACTCATTTATGAAGAGGGAAGAGAAGCAAAATCAGGCCAAAGACAATAACAGTGAGGTAAATGAAGGAAAGAGAGAGTCAGGAAAGGAGATAAAATGAATGAATACATAGATGAATAAATTAATGAATAAATAAATAAATAAAAGTTAAAAAAAGTTTACAGTCTACAGAGGCAGCTACAGTGGCTCCAAAAGGTATTAGGACATTTATTCACACTTAAAATATGAATTCCATACATTAGATAGCAAAATATCAAACCAGTTGCCATTTATTTTAATGAAAGATAACACAAGCACACTTTCATGCAAAATTTTACACAGAAATACATTTGTTATGTTTTGAATTCTAAAATAATAGATATACTACTCAATATTAAGACAAAAAGGTATTTGGACAAATTCTGGTTGTCAGTCATTAGTGGAACATGTCCAAAGTAAACAACACCTTAGTTACTTACAAAGTGCTACTGTGTGAACTTGAGGGGAACTGACTTCATACTTTTTTTTTTTTTTTTTTTTCAATTAATCGCATACTTCATTCATACAATCCCAACATAAATTCTTCAATCACAAGATGGATCGTTTACTCTATGCCAGGGTTGCTCATTACGTCAACCGCTCACAAGACAACCGCATGTTCATCTCATTAACAGGGCAAAAGGAAGACAGAGCAGAGAGAGAAGCTAAACACATAACAAGAATTAAGTACTTAATTACAAGAATGAATAATAATAACATATGTCCAAAGTAAACGTAAACAAAATAATTGTTTCCTCAAATTAGTTATAATTTTATTGTGGTATCTAAACTGGTATTGATAATTGTAAAATTGCTTTTATATGTTAGCAAAATGGACATTATTAATGAAATATCCCCAAATTAATTGGAATCTAATGTAACAAAATTGTAGTCAGAATAGAATCAAATAGAGACATTGTGAATCGGAATCAAATCGAATCAGGAAAACTGCCCCAATCCTACTTACATCCACTAAAATATAATTGGAGCCAGCTGGTTAGAAGAACTAAAAGGCTTTAATAGCCACATTAGAATGAAGAAAGGTTCTAGCAACATTTTTTTTATTATTAATATATATATATATATATATATATATATATATATATATATATATATATATATATATATATTTTATCTGCTTGGTTTGATGTTTTGTTGTACACAATTAATACAGTTAAACACAATATTACATACAATTATTTTAATACAATTTTTGTAATACAATTAAATTAATATTTCTGTGTGGCCAAAGTGTCACATAGGGACCACAGTTGCGTCATAACTGAAATGGAACCTCAAGCATAAGTGACTGATCTGAAGCACTCTTCATGGGTGGTCACTCACACATGGCACACAAATACTCCTCAAATGATGGTAAGTAGAGAAGTGAGTCGCTAGCTGAGACAGAGGGCCAGGTGTATAATTACAGTATCATCAGCTTATTTGTATTCTTTCTCATTAACTTCACTGTGCCTCCGGTCCACACCTCAGACCCCACTTACCATCCAACATCAAATCTGGAGCTGCTCTACTGGCGCAACACATTCAGTAAGTTAAAACACTCACAAGCAAGGCACCCGGTGTTAATGAGAGTGATCAGACAATCACTTCCGCAGCCAGCTCATTAGCTGACAGTAAAAACAGGAGAAGGAGATCATAAAGACAGCGAAAGTGGAGGAGGAGACAGTTAAATATGTATGGCATCATTGCTTCTCCTAGCTCATGCTCAATTAGCAAACCACTTTTCCCTTTTGTTTCCCCCTAAACACATCAACGGCAGGGAGGATGATGTAAAATACTTAATTGGAGAGTGGAAACTAATCACATTATCATATCTTTCATATCTTTCTAAAGTAAGACCAGGCCAAGAGCACTCCAGGCACTGTGAAGGTTGAAATTTTTTAACAAAAATGTAAATCCTTTAATTTAATGTACCAAAAAAAAAAAAAAAAAAAAAAAAAAAAAGCATCACTATTAAAATTGATGATATGTTGACTGATCTCACTGTGAATTCGGCGACATACACTGTATGTGTGTGTGTGTGTGTGTGTGTGTGTGTGTGTGTGTGTGTGTGTGTGTGTATATATATATATATATATACAGTACTGTGCAAAAGTCTTAGGCACATGAGATGTTTCACAAAAACATTTGTCTTTAGATTGTTATTTTTATCTTCAGCTTAAGTGTGTTAATAAAAAATATAGACTTTAGATTCCCAAACATTTATTTTGCAACTAGAATAGAATAGAAAAACAAGGAGCCCTGCAGCAGATGGCATGGGCCCCCACAGAGCCCCCCACTGAACATCGAGTCAGTCTAGGATTACATGAAGAGACAGAAACAATTGAGACAGCCTAAACACATAGAAGATCTGTGGTGAATTATCCAAGATGCTTGAAACATCCTATCTGCCAAGAACCTTAAAAAACTGTGTCCAGGTGTACCCAGGAGAATTGGTGCTGTTTTGATGACAAGGGTTGTCACACAAAATATTAAAGTAGCTTTTTTTTTTTTTTTTTCTTTGTACGACATTAATTGATCAATCAAAGCTATTTATGGCATTACTTTTGAAAATATTTTCACTATACAACATTTTTCACAAGTGCCTAAAACTAGCACCCCATAAAACCAGCCATGGAGAAGATGATAAAATAAAAAATAAAAACACACACAAAGAGATATACTGAACAAGCAACTGTATCTGGGGGCCAAAATATCACAGATACTTTGGGGTGACCTCTTTTGACTTGGTCCAGTAAGCAACCATTAACAATGACTCAAAATACCATAGCAACTACATAGCAATGACCTAACAACCACTCAGAACATGCTAGCAACCACTTAGTAGCCCTGGTAACCACCCAAAAAAACTGTAGCATTGTGGCATTATGTGTTGCACAGCTAAGCACCACTCACATTTTCTCTAGAACATAAAATTTAATTTAACCAACCAAATTTATATCACTACAAACACTGTACTCCTCCTAACTCCTAAACTCATGAACACATTTATTAGATTAGCAAAATTAACCCTTGCAAGACTTTCTGCTCTTATTCAGTAAGCATGTGGGTCTTGTCCTAAAGTGTGGTTTATATTCAATAATCATTTTAATTTGAGAAGTCTTTAAGTTTTGTTGCATTCCAACTTTCGACCTCATTAATTGTTTTGGAATAACCAGCCCTGCCCTCAAAATCTTCCCCTTTGCCCTTTTGACTTTCTCTCTAACTCTTTCTCTATCGTTCTTTTGGAAGTTGTAAATTGCTCTTAGCCCTAACATTCCGTTAACGAGCAACTCATATGCATGAGGTCTCATTATGAGAAGCAGAAATGAGCATAGAAGCTTTCAAGCTATTTTCTTTATCAGTTCTATAGTGATATATGCACTCTCTGACCCTTCCCTTTGCACCATTGTAATACATCGAACACTGAACGCCCAGCAGAAAGGGCAGAGTAAAATCATTTGTAGGAGAACCAGAGCTGGCAGTTCATTATCATGACTCATTTTAGTCATCCTCATTTACTTTTGCATCTTATACTGTAAAAATTATCCTGAATATATGACGCTATAGAAAATATCAGACAATTTAGTAAGCCAAAGCAGTCCCCGTTCATAAGCCTTTTAAAAGGATAGTTCACCCAAAAATCTTATGTCGTTTAAAACCTGTGTGAATGCCAATCTTTCTTCTACAGAACACAAAAGGAGAAATTCTGAAGACTGGTTGCCCTTTTCCATGCAACAACAATGGACCCTTTTCACATATCCGGGTTTGCAAAGCGGAAATCGTAGCAGGATAAACTTGAATGGTGGAGAATGAGAGACCGCAAATTACATTTTTGCCAACCGATTTGCTCCAGCAGCAAAAGAAAATATCAACGATTCCGTTTTCACAGCTTTGCAAAACAAGATAAAAATAAAGAGCGCTGAATAACTGCAGTAACAAGAGAAAATTAAGCAACATTTCCTGTCACTCCCTCAGCAGCTGTGTTAGACGCCTCATCGCAGCTGTGGTAACTCGATTTTTAGAATGTTTTCCAGAGTAATATAATACAAAGTAAAATTTTATAAATTTACAATAAATATTTTAAATGATATTGAAAGTGGTATATACACGATTTAAATCTTCTGAAGTCATAGAATAGCTTTGGTTAAGGAAAATATTTTATTTTTTAGACCATTATTCACTGATAACCTTCCTCTCATGTGAGCTGTTAATGGATACGAATGGACCATTGAATCAGTGTATTGAGAACCAAATAAATCCAATTCATGAATGAATCTTTCAGACTCAGACTCATTCAAACAATTCATTAAAAATATATGACTCAAAAGAATGATTGATTTGTGAATTGGACATACAGTAGCTACTGTACTTCTCTCTTGAACTTGCAAAGGAGAGCTAGAACAACCAAAACCAAAACTGTATTACTTTTTGTTTTTCAATTTACCTATCATTTGGCTTCAGAAATCTTGAATATAGCGTATGATTCATATTTACCATTTTTATGATATGTTCATGCTGTTTTTGTGTCCTTTTTAAAGCTTAGAAACTTCAACTTTGTTTATTCTAATTGCATGAAAAAAGAGTGACTAACACGGTCTTCAAAATTTCTCCTTTTGTGTCATGCACAAAACAGAAAGCCGTAGAGGTTTGGCATAACATTAGGCTGCGTAAATGTAGACAGAATTGTATTATTTGGGTGAAATATCCCTTTAAGCACACTCAGCATTTAGGCAGTGTATGGTCCAGCTATGGCAGGTTTCTTAATGAAATAGGCCAAACATGACTGTGCATGTCTCCCACCAGTTTGCAATCTTCAACTCTAGCAGTCACATCTGTTGCACCATTTATTAGATGCTATCTAATCGGCCCAGCAAGTCTATCACAGCTCGGCTGCTTGTGTTTAACAAGATGGCTTCACCATTACACAGCTCTAATCTCTTGGCTATCGTCTCCAGTTATCCAATCAGAGGAAGAGGCCATTTCCTTCTCAACCTGCAGATCTAATTATGGGATGTTTGGCCCGTTTCAAATCTGTCAGTGCATGAGCCCCCACAATCTAAGCCTGGGGGCATGCTGATATAGCTCTATCGTATGTCACTTTCTTGATCCAATGGTGCATTATTGTCAGTTTTGCTCAGATACTGCCCGGATGTTGTGCATTCACTACTCTACAGTTTCTGAACCCTGTGACTTTACATGCTAGACTTACAATAACCTGATGGTGGATGTCCGTTATAAATATATCTCTAAATATACTGAGGACTTGCAGTAACCATATGGTTTACACATGTTAAAAATACATTCTCTGAAAAACCTAAATATCTTATGCAGTGTTGTTTTTAAAACAAGATAAATCAAACTGATCTTGTTTTAAGGATTTTTAGATATTTTTACAGGAAAACAAATGACAATAAATTGCAAAGAAATCTCTTCAGTAATCTAAATACTTTTTGAATGTAACTGTATTCTAATTACCGATGATTTAAATTGTAACTGTAGTGGAATACAGTTACTTATATTTTGTATTTTAAATACGTAATCCCATTACACGTATTCCGTTACTCCCCAACCCTGGTAATGGATATCATTAACATGGGCTTGGGATAACTTTAGTAAACCTTTGTTGGTCAACACCATTCGCCGTTGCAACCACAGATGCAAGTTAAAACTTTACTATGGAAAGCAGAAGTCCTACATCAACACTGTCCAGAAGTGCTGCCATCTTCTCTGGGCTCGGCCTCTTCTTAGATGGAAAGAAGAACAGTGGAATGGTGTTTTTTGGTCCGATGAGTACACATTTCAAATAGTTTTTAAAAAACACAGCCGTCATGCTCTCCGGGCCTAAGAGGAAAAGGACCATCCAAGCTGTTATCAGCTTCAGGTCCAAAAGCCAGTGTCTGTATGGGCCAGGGGTGTGTCAGTGCCCATGGCATGGGTAACTCGCACATCTGTGAGGGCACCATCCTTGTGTTGTCTTAAGGGTAAAAAATGACCTGCCACTATGTTTACCAGCAGAGAAAACCAGCTAAATATATTTTTTTCAACTTGAAATTTTATGACTTTTCCTAGAGTGCCATGATGCCACTGAAAGTCTTTCAAACATTCTCAAGAATGCTACAATTTGATAACCATGAGTCAAGACCTGCAAGACATGTGAGAGACAAACTGGCGGCCATAAGAGAGGTCTGGGAGAAGTGGGTAGAGTGTCTGCCATACCTCTACAACCCTGGGCCTGAAGTAACAGTGGATGAGCAACTGGTTCCATTCAGTGGTACATTTTTATTTTCATATCTGTAATGTAAGTGATTTTCACTGTTAATTTTATTATGTATTGCTGTAATATCATTGATTTATGTGATTGTTTTCTGTGACACTGATACTAATTACTGATAGTAATCTCTTTTGTCAAAAGGTCACTGTCCTTTCCAGCAGTATATGCCCAGCAAGCCAGCAAAGTATGGGATCAAGATATGGGTGGCCTGTGATGCACAATCCAGCTATGCTTGGAAGATGCAAGTCTACACAGGGAAGCCGACCAGTGGAGGCCCGGAGAAGAACCAGGGGATGCGGGTTGTGCTTGATGCGACAGATGGACTGAGGGGGCACAATGTCACGTGTGACAATTTCTTCACCTCTTATAAACTCAGCCAGCAGCTCCTGAAGAGGAAGATCACCATGGTTGGCACAGTTAGAAAGAACAAGCCTGAGCACCCCCCTGCACTCCTCGCAACAAGGGGGAGAGAGGCCTTCTTATCAAAGTTTGCCTTCATCCCCACCACCACTCTAGTTCCTTCCAAAGAGGAACAAGAATATGGTCCTCCTGAGCACACTGCACAAAACAGATGATCAGTGATTGATCAGTGATCGTGAGGACAGGAAGTCAGCCATCATCCTGGACTACAACCAAAACAAAGGAGGCGTGGACAACCTGGACAAGGTGACTGGAACTTACAGCTGCAGGAGGATGACTGCCCACTGGCCCCTGGTCACCTTCCATAACATCATTGATGTGTCCTCATACAATGCCTTCGTGATATGGAACAAGATCAACCCTGCCTGGATGCCTGATAAGCGGAACAAGAGGAGGGTGTTCCTGGAGCAGCTGGGAAAGGCACTTGTAACCCCACACATTCAAAGAAGGGAGCGCCTCCCCCGCACAGCAGCCCCTGCAGCGCATGTGAAAGCTGTTCAGGGGGCTGAATCTTATTCTGATCCACCTGAGGCTGCAGCTGGGGCAGGCAAGAGAAGGAGATGCCAATTCTGCCCCTCAAAGAAAGACTGTAAAACAAATACTATGTGCTGCACATGTGAGAAATACATCTGCAAAGTCCATGCGCACACACTTGCATACTGTCCTACATGTGCTAATTAGAGTTGATTGATTTATGTTCTTCATGTTTTTGTTTTGTATTTATTATCTTATTTTATTCTTATTTATTGTTGTTGTTTATACATCTTGTGGGTGGGGGCAATGGTTCGAAAAATGGGAGAAAACTAGTATTTTGTAGTTGAATTCCTCATTGTACAGTATATAAGAATATATCACTATGTTGCCAAAAAAGTTCAAGACTGTTATTGTTTCCCTTCAATAAAATGCATTCAAAACTGCTTTCTGCTACTTTCTTAGGCTATACAAGTGCTATCTCTCGCTAAACAATTAATGTTTACACCTATGCAGTACCTTTAGCAATAATAATAATAATAATAATAATAATAATAATAATAATAATAATAATAATAAACCTCTACTTTAGTAAAGAAAACAATTATGACAGGTGTGTTGTACGAGTTGTGTCCACTGATTAAATGGAGTCTTTCTGCACTGTGAAGAGGTAAAACCCACATATTCACAAAGTTTGTGATGAATGACAGGTTGTTTCTTCATGCAAAATAGATTTGGGGTTTAAAATTCAATTAAGCTGCTTTATTTTAGGGGTTTGGTGAAGGTGGGTCATTTTTGACCCTTAGGACAAGGGGAGTATACAGAATGTTAAGACCACACAAGGGTTAATCCAGACAAATATGTACAAATTTTGGAGCAGCATATACTGCCATCCAGCACCGTCTTTTCCAGGGACGTCCCGGAATTTTCAGCAGGACAACTTTAAACCACATACTGGCCAAATAAGCAGAGAGTGTGGGTGCTAGAATGGCTTGCCTGCAGTCCTGACCATCTCCAATTGAGAATGTGTGGTGCATTACGAAGCGCACAATATGGCAACGAAGACCCCGTACAATTATGCAGCTGAAGACCTGCATAATGGATGAATGGGGGAAAATTCCACTTTTAAAACTTAACGAACTTGTGTCTTCAGTGTCAAAATGCTTAATAAGTGTTTTTAGAAGAAATGGTGATGTTTCACAGTGGTAAACACTCAACTGTTCCAACTTTTTTGGAATTGGGATTGTAACTTCACTTTTCTAAGTTATTTTTGCAAGTACTTAACTAAGGTGTCAAAGTGATTTTTAGTGGATGTATGAAGTTCCCCTCAAGTTCACACAGGTTTCTTAGCACACGTGTAATTAATAACATTAACTGTATACATGTTTCACTAATGTTTGTCAACCACAAAGTGTTCAAATAGTAGGCCTATTCATCTAAATTTTCTGATATATATATATATATATATATATATATATATATATATATATATATATAGAACATGCACACTTTTCATGCATTTACTGTATATAAATGCAAATCAGTTTAATATTTTGTTAGAATGCAAATACATTCATGCATTTTAAAGTGTGGCCAAATACTTTAAAGTGTCCAAATACTTTTGGGGGCCACTGTATACAGTACATATTGATTTATGTATTTGTGTATAGGATTGGACTAAAACAGAATGCATGATGAATCATGTATTGCAGGTGAGAAACCAATATGCATATAATCTGGTATTTTTTCCCAGTGCAAAATTTGTGGATCAGAAAGTGGGTACATACTGCAACAGTTTGCAAGCAAAATAACACAAATAAATCAACACAAAAACAAACTGTGCCCATTTGTGTTAATGAAAAGAGATGGATGAGTGGCTGCTAAAGAGAGATAAGGGCTCGAGGATGGGTTGACTCTGCCATCATCAAATTGGCTGATATTGTTTATTCAAGCGACATTCCCAATTAGAGCTTTTGTTGAGGAGATTGTGGGCACTATCAAGAGTACATGTTTTATGACTTGATTTGAGCAAGGTCTCCAACAAATATAATGACGCACACACACACGCATGCACACATGCACGCACACACACACAAAGAGCTTGGCTCTCAGGATAAAAATATTCTGCAAAACATTCAAAATAACCTGCACAGTTCAAAAATATGAAATCTATTATATTGGCTTGACAAAGACAACATACTGTTATTCTACAAACTTGGCTTAGAGTCTTTTAAAAATCCCTAAACCAAGACCAAAATTATCAACTGCAACTCCTTGAGCTTTCAAGCCACATCAACCAAACATCAGCCCGATCTCATGAAAATGATGTGACAGAAGCAATATTTTTGCAAAATGAAATTACGCGGTTCATTACAGGTTTCACTGCAGTTCCAAGGTGAAATGTCCACTGAGTGGCACTAAAAGCGAGTTAAATGTTCTCACAAAAATATTATATTTTTAAGGTTAATGTTCTATGGAGATTTTAAATTAAAATATATTAAAAAAAATATTTAAAAAAAATTCCTCTTCCCTAAATCCTACACCTAATCCTAACCAATAGTGTCACAGAAGAAAACGTGAGATGAAAAGCGCAATAGCTAAAGCAACCACATCACTTTGTGGTTCAACTAATGTGCTGTGCTGGAGCAATATCCCTATCTTCTGCATTCAAAGTCCAACGCTCTATCAGCTGAGCTACCACGTAATGCAGTCATGCTGAAATAAGCTTGTAAATGTAGTTGTTTATGTAATGCAAGCTTTATACTTTATCGTTTTTCAAATAATGTGTTTTAGTAAAACTGTTTAGATGTCCTAAGATAGCATTGTGTGAGTAACAGAGTGAAACATAAGTGTTTATGAACTAGAACTAAGTTAAATAAAACAAATTTAGCAAAAATATTTGTTATAGCTATGTGATTCTATGAGACCAGGTTGCCAAACTTGGCACAGACCTTTTCTAACTGATCCGACTAACGTTTTTCCTGTAGCAGGAAATCCCCAAAGTCCCATAGTCTTACACTGAGAGAATTTTCAAACGGGACAAGTGGTCAGCCTGAACATCCTAACAATGGCTAGCAAACAGCAAGAACACCCTAGAAGCGCCAACCAGCCAAATCTTAATTTTCTTTTTTTTTCTTTTTTTTTTTTTTTTTGTCAAGCCAATATAAAAGTTTGTCTTGACAAACCTTACCTATCTTGTTTAGAAAGTTTAATTAATTTAACACAATAACTTTATACTTTTTTTTTTTTTTTTTTTTTTGTGCTTGAGATCATGTCCAGTTCTGAGATTGTAGCTCCCATGATTTGCCATATATAGATTCACCATAAAAAAAGAATATATATATATATATATATATATATATATATATATATATATATATATATATATATATATATATATTTTTTTTTTTTTTTTTTTTTTTGCATAGATACAGTTAGTGTTTGTTAATGTTTCTTGATGTAGCAAAGCATATTGATGAGAGATCAGCATTTATATCCAATAAATGGACATAAATGTAAAAAAAATAATAATAGTTTTTAAATATAGAAATAGCATTATGAATGTATGGGTATGATACATTGTTAACAGTTTTGTCTCAATGAAGACATTATTCCACTATAATACATCTAACAGGTTAAGTGTGCAAATTCTGCACCACTGGTGTCACTAAATGGGATTGCAAAAATAAAAGAGCTTTCCCAAATACATCATCTATTGGTCAAACAAACAGATAATCCCACCAAAAATCACCCAACTGGTTGAGCTAATGTTGCCGTGTCAGGCTGGTCAGGATGCCTAAACAAATGTTTTGATTAGCAACACAGATTGAAAGAATTTACACTTTGAGGCAATCTACGTAAGTATTTTAACTTTGTAAAAATTAAACACATCACCATTTTTGATAGCTTTCACTTACAGATAATACAATTATGGACTAAATTATTCTTAAATAGTTTATAAAATAGAAATATGTGCACTTTGTTTGTATGCCGTCAGTTATAAAGAATCTCTATAATGACCCATGTCACTTGGGACTCTAGTAAGTCCCCTTTGAAAGCAGAAAAGCTTTCCTTTCTTCCCTGTTATCTTTTTTTCTTTATTATTATTATTATTATTATTATTATTATTATTATTATTTATTTATTTATTTATTTATTTATTTATTTGTTTGTTTGTTTGTTTGTTTATTTTATAATTGTTCAGTCCTGGTCTTTAGGAATTCAATTCCTACAAATCGAAAACTTGGTATGCTTTGAAAGCACAGAATAGGCCGTGGGTGAGCTAGAGAACCTACAGAGGAGCATTGTAGGTGGTGATCATTAAAAATAGGATGACCAAAGCCTATTGATCAGAGCCACCTCTTCAAAGTAATCCATTTTAGAGTCCATCAGAAGACTCAAGATTGACGAGAATAAAGGGCCTCATGAGGGAGATACAAGGGCTTAGTGTATCACTGTATGGAGAGGGGGTTGGGAAAGTAATGTGTTCATTTACATGCATACAAATATGCAGTATATGCCGGGCAAGTTGACATGTTCCAGTTATGATTCACTTACTTGTGTTTCAAAGTGATGACACTGTCAATCACAAAGATGGATCTGAAAAACAGACATTGTGTTGTCAAATACAAAATCTCTTTGAGCGATTGTCTTTGAAGCCAGTTCACGGCCAGTTCTCTGATATTTGTTAGTGTTGTAGCTTGTGAAGCTTCTCTCTGACATTCATCCATACCCTTGAAATGTGTTTCTCCCTATGGGAAACTGTGATGGAACCTCAAACTTTGTCCCAAAGAAATTAAAATATTTTAGATTCTTCTAAATAACCTTGTTATTTCCATAACTTTGAATCATGAGAAGTGGACCTACTGACGACATCACAAACAGGAACTCAACCCAACACATGTTCAATCCAGCACCACACGTGTGACAGTCACTTCGAAGAAAAATCTCGAGAGACTAGTGCAGATCAGTTTGATCTCAGTGTTAGACATTTTCCATGAATGCATGGCCTGAAATGCTTATAAATTAGGGTTTTTCTAACTGATAAGTGAAAGGAGGTTAGCAAAAGTTTAATGGTAAAGTTTAGGGGCTTAACCTTGAGAAAAATGTTGATCACCAACCTCAGGAGGTCAAGCTAAATATTAAATGAGCATTTTAAATTGATATTTATTCTAAAAAAGGTTGGCACTTTTTGCAATGCTGTGTCCATACTATTGGGCAAATTTAGGTCTAAATTCAGTTTAAAACCATGATTGTGATTTCAACATTTCTAGCATTAAACAATCAGAGTTTCCCAACCTTTTTTCTGCCAAGGCACACTTTTTACAGTTAAAAAAATCCCATGGCACACCACTATCTCACTATCGCACATAACCATCGTCGATAGTTTTCCTTTTCAAGAACTTGTCCATGTTTTCTGTCTGTCTTAGTAGCGTATTCACTCGTAATGTTTGAAATTAGGCTATGCAAAAAACGCAAGTCACATAGGTATGCTGTATAATGATGTCACAGGTGACAAGAGTGCTAATTGGGTAATGAAAAAAAAATGCAGATTTGTTCTTGAAAATTAATTATTGCTATGGCACAGCAAATATATAAAAAAATATTTATGTATTTATTTACTGTATTTTCCAGAAATAAAGTCACACCTGACTATAAGTCGCACCAGGTCAAAATTGTTTTGTTGAGAAAAAAAAAAAAAAAAAAAAATTCATACATAACTTGCATCTCTGTATAAGTTGCACTGTATAAGCAGCCACCCGGCCTCCATTCACTTGTTCAGATGTCAAACGCACTCCGTGAAGATGCCAGTCCCTCCTAATACTCATCGTATCACGGTGTTTTAGGGCTTGTTTTAAACATGGCAATTTGCTTTAAGTAATCATGTGTAACAGTTTCTCATATTCTTTTTATGTTTCATGAGAGAAACGCAACAAGTAAGCCACATCTGTTTATAACATCGGTAACTGTATGCTGTGCACAAATAAACAGCTTTTAGTGTGTGAGTAAAATAATGTGCCTGTTGTACTCTATTCATTAATTAACGTTAGCGACTGTGGATATTTCTGATATTTGCAGCCATGTTTGCAATGTATTAATTATTCAGTTCACTGACTCAATGTTTTTTGTTTCGGCATGTGAGGAGTTGCGTTTGACAGCGGACTAGAGTTTGTTAGAACAATAACGTTATGATGGACAAAATATTTAAATTGTTTGCATGAAATACTTTGTAAAGGCAAAAAATTCTGAATTATCAACTTTAAAATGCTTCTACCATCTCTATGCCTTCTCTATTTATTTATTTATTTATTTTTTCATCTGTTTTGGTGAGCTTGTTTGACCAGTTTGATCAGTTACGTATAAATTATGTAAATAAATCGCTTCGGACTATAAATCGCAGGACCTTTCAGGTGATGAAAAAATCTGCGATTTGCATTAGTGAAAAAAAAGTATTTAATTATTTTGTGGAATTTTATAATTTTCCACGGCACACCTTACAATCTTTCACGGCATGCAGCACAGTGGTTGGAAAACACTACATTAAATAAACATCAGACTTAAATTATATAAAAATGTAATAATATTTATAATCATAAAAATGTTTGTGAGAAAGTGTATATATATATATATATATATATATATATATATATATATATATATATATATATATATGCATGCACACACTGGCAGCCAAAAGTTTGGAATAATGTGCAGATTTTGTTTGGAAGGAAATTATGACATTACTGATGTAAACAGCACCATCATTATTTGAAAAAAGACATGCTAAATTGCTATTTTGGTACTAAAAAATCACTTGCCATTATATCAAACACGGTTGAAAGTTAGTTGGTTTGTTAAATGAAGCTTAACATTGTCTTTGTGTTTGTTTTTGAGTTGCCACAGTATATAATAGACTGGCATTTCTTGGCAAAAAAGAAACCGCTTTCTCTAGAAACTCGTCAGTCAATCATTGTTTTGAGTAAAGAAGGCTATACAATGCTTGAAATTGCCAAAAACAAAACGAAGATTTCATACAAAGGTGTACACTACAGTCTTCAAAGATAAAGGACAACTGGCTCTAACAAGGACAGAAAGAGATGTGGAAGGCCCAGATGTACAACTAAACAAGAGGATAAGTATATCAGAGTCTCTAGTTTGAGAAATAGATGCCTCACATGTCCTCAGCTGACAGCTTCATTGAATTCTACCTGCTCAACACCAGTTTCATGTACAACAGTAAAGAGAAGACTCAGGGGTGCAGGACTTATGGGAAGAATTGCAAAGAAAAAGCCACTTTTGAAACAGAAAAACAAAAAGAAAAGGGGCAAAGAAACACAGACATTGGACAACAGATAATTGTAAAAGAGTGTTATGGATCTTAACCCCACTGAGCTTTTGTGGGATCAGCTAGACTGTAAGGTCCGTGAGAAGTGCCCGAACAAGACAGCCACATCTATGGCAAGTGCTGCAGGAAGCGTGGGGTGAAATGTCACCTGACATCTGGACAAACTGACAGCTAGAATGCCAAGGATCTGCAAAGCTGTCATTGCTGCACATGGAGGAGTTTTTGATGAGAACTCTTTGAAGTAGTTTAAGAAGTTCTGAAAAATAAATAAATAAATAAAAAATTAGATTGTAATAGTAAATTTTCACGTTATTAATGTCCTGATTATACACTGTGATCAGTTGAATGCCACTTTGGTGGCATTATATATGGTATATATATATATATATAATATTGGTATTGGTATTGGTATATATATATATATAATATTATTTATTTAAATAAATAAATAAATGGGTATCAAGGTTGAAAATTAAGCCTAAATTGATCATATGTAGTTATTGGTAAACTTATATGCATTATACGTAATGATGTAGTAAAGTATAGATGACAATCATAAGGAATATACTGTATATATTTGCCATTTACAATTAGTGAATTATTTAAAATAGATCCTGTACATAAATAAAAATAGGGCAGACGTGGCAGACGTTTGATGCTTAAAATGTCCCATTTTTCAAGAAAAGTTCATGTTATGTTAGATAATAGTCTGACATCAATTAGCTCTTGAATGAATGAATGAATGAATGAGTGGTATTTGAGCTTATACTGCTTTGAACAGTGCTGGGTCACCAAAGTGCATACCCTATTCATCAAAAGTGCTATGAACTCTTTTGTTCCCATCCATGGAGATCGATAACTGTACAACTAATTAATATCTTCAACTTTGTTAAAAGAATACAACCTCTGCAATGCTCCTGAAATTTTCTGTCCTTTACAGTATGCAGAAAAGTCCATCAAGCTGTGTATGGTTGAGGGTTGATGTGTAAATAATACTGCCAGTCTATGCTCTGGCAGTTTAAGTTAATGTCTTATAGTAGAACTCAATTTCCTTCAGCTATAATAACCTATTTAGTTTATACTGTCATCTTCATAGGCCAACACTTGAAATTTCGCTCACTGGCAATAAGCTTTGAATGATGAGAGCTCTTATAATGTCAGGGATATTGACTGACCGGGTCCGACATCTTAAGTGTCCATCTGTGCATATCCACCCTGGTTTCTTACCAAACCCTTAAGTGAACTGTCTACTCCTCTCTTTCAGGTGCTAACCCTCGAATGGAAGCCATAAAAAAATAACAAAGTAGTCAAAGTGTCACTGGATTAGGGATGCTCAACTAAATCATTTTTTTAATCAAGAGAAAGCACTCTTCTAATAAACGTTCATGCCAGAGAGAGAGAGAGAGAGAGAGAGAGAGAGAGAGACAGAGAGAGTAAGAGAGTGAGACTGTATGTGTATGTGTGCCCTTGGATGGATCCTTCATAATAGAATTATAAATGCACTCCATTCTTCAAGATTCATCACAGGGTTCAACTCATATTCCCTTAACAGACAATGGGATGTAATGGCCACTTGTTATGAAATAGGAGGGGTTTATGAGGTGTGATGTAAATCCTTTCAAATATAGCAAGCTTAATTTTAGCTGGATTGAACATGAGGCATCAATACTGCAACAATGATTCCTGTCAGACAGCTGCTGAAACGATAACTCATTCATTTGTTTCGAATCCACATTATGAAACACCATAAAGCTGGACTGGAGACATCATGTTCTCACAGCTTGACTTGCTAATATAAAGGCTGACAAATGGTAACTAATTCAAACAATTTATTTTTTTTTTATTCAAGGTTAATCTCACAAAAACTGCCAAGAACATATTCAGTTAATACTTTCCTCAGAGTCATCATGTTAGATGTGCTTCCTGTGCAGGGCCACCGATAAGGGGGGACAACTAGACCTTTTGTCCCGGGCTTGGGCGATCTGTCCATCCATCCATCCATCCATCTAGTTTAATCTATCTCTTTATGTTGTCCTTTTCATATCTATTCTGTTGTATTTATCCTGTTTTTATATGTATTATGACTTACTGTAACCCTCACAATTTTTTGTTGAATGTATGCACTTTGCACCACTATAGCAGTAAAATTTTTTTTTTTTTTTTTTTTTAATAAACTTCAGAATTTCATAATGAAAATTAAATAGTAATAATAATAATAATAATAATAATAATAATAATAATAATAATAATATCCCTGTTTTATTAGGTCAGGAATAATTTTACTGTATGTCTTTAAGTTTTCAAGGCCAGACAATTCAGGACTTGTGTTCCAATTAAGCCTTCATGTACTTTTAAGAAAAAAAGATGAGTCATTAAAGCAAATAATAAATAGACATAAACAAAATGATCAAGGTTACATGGTTGGAGGTTTGTTTGGAAGTCCAATAAAGGGAACACATGCCGATATATTTTTGCCCAGCATTTATATAAAATGCAACATAAGATAGCATTTCAGATTAAAAATTTGCTTCTAAAGGTCGTTAAAATGAATGTGCAAATTACAAAGCCAACACATTTACAATGATTAGCTTTCATCTTTTGATTGGGGTGCCTCCAGGGCAATTTCAAAATATAAATCTTGTTATAACGTTCAAATAAAATTGCCACCCATGCCGAACAGATAAGTACACCATCTAGTTAAGAAAACAAAACACTTTCCCATTGTTACAGAACAATTTGAGTCCATAATCTCTCTCTGAATTAAATGCCCTATGATGAGGTTATGAATAGAAATGACTAGCTCAGGCAGGGTTTATATTAACATATAGACCATATACAGTACATTGCAGTAGCAGTTAGAGGGCTGGCCTCTTTACATTCTGAGCACACAGTGAGACCCTAACCCTAAACCTAACCTGCCGCTTATAGGAAATAAATAAGTAAAATTTTACCTTACATGCTTTGCATGATAAACTACCAGCGTGAACATGTTCTCCACACATGGATGTGGCCGGAGTGAGCTCCCTCCTACAAAAATAGTCTTTACCCATCCATGGCAGGCAAATGGAAAATACCAGCTATTTATCAAATGCTCTTCAATTATGGATGCTGGATATCTTGCACAGGGCTGCAGTAATACATTCCTAGTCAGTAAGTGGAGGGGTGGAAAAACGAAGAAACACACACACTTTTCACTATAAATGCCAAAATGCCTAAGACAGGCAAAAAGACCTAGAGGTTTATTCAATAGCTTGTGTTCCAGACATTCTAGCAAAATAGAACAACATGTGATGTATTGTATTCACTTTGACTTATAGAATTATTATGAATTCACCACTACAGACTATGCAAAGCTATTTTAAAGGAATTACTCACCCTACAACATAAAATTCTGTCATTTACTCACCCTGATGTCTTTCTAAACATGCATGCTGGCATTTTTTTCAGTGTTACTCAATAGAAGAATTTTCAAAGAATCTTTACATAGCTCTTTTCCATACAACAACATTTCAGCCTGCAAAGGTCAACAAATCACCATGAAAGCACAAAAAAGGGTCCATATGACATGTGCACTATATTCCATGTCTTCTGAAGACATATGAAAGCTTTGTGTGAGGAACAGAACAACATTTAAGTCGTTATTCACCGCTAATGTCAAATGTCATTCGCCATTCTGCATATTTAAACTTGAGCATAGCATTTGGTTATGACATGTGCAAGAGCCAGATCGCTTAATTGTCAATGACGTCAGACCTTCTTTTGAGATTTCATATTGTAGCTTCGGTGAGAGAGAAGATTATTAGTGAGCACTAACTACAAACCCAATTATTTCAGTTATTATAATATCCCAAATTATATTGCACTGTAAGCACGTGCTTTTAAATTTAAAATTGTTCTTTTTTTATTTATTTATTTTTTATTGCTACCATGCAGGTATGACTAGCTGACTAAACAAATAAATAAAAGGAAGTGTGAAAAAAGGCAAAGTATTGTTCATTAGGACAGGAAGCACATTTATAAATTTTCTAGCTTGATTTCCTCTCTGTCTCACTATGTGTCCAAGTAATCAGACAGGTTTTGACACGCAGATAACAGGAAATCAACTAACACAACATGAGCCCAACTCACTTATTACAGTAGCTGAAAAAAACAAAACAAAAAAACAAAAACAAAAAAAAAAAAAATAGCAGGAGAGGAGAAACTGCATACAGAGGAAAACAGGATGATTACAGGTCAAATTAATGAAATTATCACATTTGAACATTCCCATGACTTATCTCAATGCGAATCTTTCAGCTAAATTACAGGCTGTTATTTATTTTGGTATTTATTACTTTATTCACACAATGTGCTATGACTTCACAATGTAGCTCTGACTCATTGGAAAAGCTAGGGACAAATAATTATAGCTCAGTGTGGATAGAACAGTGGAATAACTGTTGCAACTGTAGTAAATGTAACCTAGTGTCTTTTAACACAGGGAAAATAGATAAGTTGGCTGATTAAATTAAATACAAACTAAAATAACTTTGTCCAGTCAAGTAACCTTTCAGTATGGTTTGTCTTATGATCAGATGTGGAAAACATCAGCACAAAAATACATTTCCCATTCACCATATTTATATTTTACCTACCTGGTCTCATAGAATCACTACATGTACATTTTTGGAAAATATTAATTTTATGTGTCTCTTTGTACATATCACAGCTGTTTCCTGGTGAAATAAACACTATAGGTGCAAAAACAACAACCTTTCTTCACATTCACTCAAACCACAAGGAGAAATGCAGATTATCAGTTTAAAAACACTTCTCGCCCTCTTCCTCACAAAATGCATTCTTATGACCTCCAACATGTTTTACTATAGCGTATGACTTGTAAGGCAGTACATTTGAACATTTGCATTATATAACCAACTACAAGTTGATCAAGTACAATCAAATAAGTTAGTGTCATGAAAGCACCACAAAGTAATGTGGTTGCTTAAACAATTGCGTTTTTCATCTTGCATTTGCTTTTATGACACTGTCAGTTAGGTTTAGGCTTAAGATATAGGGTAGGGATGTCAGTTTTGTTGATTTAAAACTCGATAGAGCATTAACCTTAAAAACTTCAGGTCTAACGTTTGGAAGAAGATTTAAATAACTTTTAGTGCCACTCAGTGGACATTTCTCCTTGGAACAGCCGCTAAACACAGGAATGAACACAGGACAACTTTTTTACAACTTAAAAGGGAGCAAAAAAAGGTACAACAAAAGGGAGCACATATAATGCACTAATTTCATTCAAAAGAGGTCTTTAAATGATATAATCAAATAAAAATAGTTAATAAAGAAATATTTATAACAATACTTGCAAGAAATAAAAAAAAAAAACATTCACTGTGCTTGGCTTGAAGACTTTAGTAGCATAAATATACCATCTAAAATCTTAACATTAACACATAGTTAGATCCAAATAACAGAGAAACGATAAAGCTAATCTTATTCTAGAAGCATCAAATGATAAATGTTTCCCATCTAATAATAAATTAGTGGAGATTATGTCCTAATGAAGCAAAAAAAATAAATAAATATATATATATATATATATATATATATATATATATATATATATATATATATATATATATATATATATATATATATATATATATAATCATAAATATACCTGTAAGCAGCCATTGCGGGTCCAAGCACCCACATGGCAACCTCTGCACAACACTAAGAAACACCCAAAGGACACATAGAGATCAAATGACATAAAGAAAATAAAAACACAACATTTCAAGTCACCCAAGAATAGGTTTGAACCTGCAACTTTCTGTTGTATAACCCAGTTGACATCCCACTGTAGTACAGAGGTACAACAGTGACAGTCACCAATGGGACATATCAGGCTGAGAATTAGCACAACCACAGTTACCAGAGTCAGCATTATATTTGCATTAAAAATTAAGAGTACAAAATTGTTGCTGAGATGATGTTTTGAATTGAAGCAGGAATTTGGCAACCCTGCATTAGAGCACGCAAAACGTGAAGACTCAAAGTTCAACAGAAATAAAATGTTTAAAAATATTATTTATCAGACTTGAACTTATAAGCTTTCAAACCATAGTCCAATGCTATAACCACTAGGCCACACAGATTATCCATCACAACTTTGCCAAAGAAAATTTCTAAGCTAAGAGTATGAAAAGAAAGCTTAGAAAGTATGGTTAAAGCAAAGCAATTTTGAATTGAAGCAGGAATTCTGCAATGTAGTACAGAATACGTAGTAATAAGCACAACATCAAGACTCAGAGGACAAAAAATTAAACATTTTAAAAGCATCCTCAGCAGGAATCAAACTCACATCATTTTGAATCAAAGTCCAATGCTTTAACCACTAAACCACACTCAAACCGACATTGCCAAAGACACATTCCAAGCCACAAGTTCAAAATTATTATTATTATTATTATTTTTTTTTTTTTTTAAGAGATATTTGGTTTTTAATTCAAGCAGGATTTATGCAATGTAGTGCAGCTTACGTAGTAGTAGTAAACACTACATGAAGACTCAGATGTTAAAATAACTATAAAATTATAAAACAATCCTTAGCTAGAATAAAAACTCAGATGGTCCAACATTTTACATCTATGTTTTTATTCAAAGCAAATTACAATGCGCTTTTTACATGGACAATCCCCCTAGAACAACTTGGAGATAAGTGCCTTGCTCAAGGCAACAATGGTTGTGAAGATTGAACCAACAACCTACTGTTTACCAGTTTTATGCTTTAACCCACTATGCCACCACAGCTTTAATTGCTTGGCCACACAGTTGAAATAACTAACTAATGCCAAAGTGACTTGACAAGTTTAAAGCAAGCAAACAAATGCATTTGTTAGCATGCTAACTGATTAGCATGGTAGTTTATTAGCATGCAAAGGTAATGTTTCCTATGGATAACATTGTTATCAAATAGCCTCACAAATGTGCTGGTTGTCATGCTAACCAATTAGCATGCAAACTGATTAGCATGCTAAGCTAATGTTGCCTACAGACAGCATTGTGATCAATTAGCCTGATAAGTCAGAAAACCCTACGGTTAGCATGTTAACCGATTAGCATGCTAAGCTATCATAGCATGTAGCTTGATAACTATGCTAAACAGACCATGTTCTTTTGAACTACAGGTGATGCTGTCTCCAAACTTCTCAATCATTTCAATATATATATATATATATATATATATATATATATATATATATATATATATATATATATATATATCCCCTTTATATCAGATGAACAATACTAAGACAAAGAAGAGCAAGAAATATACCAGCAAGCAGAAATGAGCTGTGATGAGCCCTACAACTATTCAGTAAAGACAATACAAAGACCTCCAGTACAACATAACATCAACTCTAACACAGAGCCATGTGGGACTTGAACCCACAGCTCTTTGAACTATATATCAGTGTTTTAACACACTGACACTCAGTTGACATGCTTATTGAATGGTAAAGAGACTTCCTAAATTTAGAAGTCAGTGCACAAGTGAAGGTTATAATTTTAACTATAGGTGGCACTGTTTCCAATCTGTCCAAGTATTATCATGATATGATGTTCATGATGCATACCAATTCTCTATGAAATCCAACAATGTATTTAAAAGATAAATAATTTTGTAATAATGTCAATATTGTGAAGAGACAGTATGGTTAATATGGGAAAATTAGGTATCGTTGAAATTCTCATGACCCACATAGACACCAACCTGATGATTTTAAGACATACGGTTCAAAAGTTGTGGGCAGAAATGTCAATTTTTCACACTTCTTGACCCATAGGTGGCACTGTCACAAAACTTTGCATGTGCCTTCAGACTATGGTCCTCATGAAGCATACAAAGTTCTGTTTTGATAGGACAAAGGGTTGCCAAGATACAGCCTCAAATCCATTTTCACATTGACCTTGTTAACTTTGCAATGCTGTAATTTTTAAACAAAATGAAAATATAAATTCTGTACTATCATGTCTGTGTGTCTTGGTCTGGAGATTATTTTGAGCCATTGTTTGGGAAAATCAGACCAGGTTTGAAGACTGTGAAAAGTTTAAACTGTAAACATCATAATCCATGTAGAGGTCACTGTAATGGGTGGGGTTTTAATGCAAGAGGTCAGTTTGAATCATGAGTAGGAGAGTAATCAGATGCAAAAATAATTTTGTTTATAGGCCAAATGGTTAAAAAGATACAATCAAAAGAAAAGTGAATTTTTGAACTGGTGGTGGCACTATGGAGTGTGTCCTAGAGATTCCAAATTTTGTGTATGGTCTATTCATGACCACCTCTATTATTGTGCCAAATTTCATAATTTTCCTATGTTGCGTTCAGAGGGACTCCCATAGTGGAAAAAGCAGAATAATAGTAATAAGAAAATCAATGAAAACAACAGGTGCCACAGCATCTTTGGTGCTTGGCCCCTAATAATAATAATAATACATTTATCAAATAAATAATAATTATTATTATTTGCATATTTTATTTACTAATAAAAATTAGTAAAAACATTACTAATGTGTAAAATTATTATTATTATTATTAATAATAATAAAAATAATAATTATTATTATTATTTGAGAGAGGAGAGAGAGAGAGAGAGAGAGAGAGAGAGAGAGAGATTTTAACAACACTATATTTTAACACAGCATAATTTCACTAACTACCATAACCCTTCCTATTAACTATTAAATAGCCAAACATACACACCAAATATAAGATTAATTCCTCAAACATTAAAACCTTTGAATATAAAATCACAAATTTAAGAAGAAATTCTCTTCTTGATCGACTAAACACAATACTTCAGCCTGACCCCAAAATTCTATACAATTAATCAGGCTTTTTGTGAGCTTAAAAAAGCTATCTCTGCTTAAATTATTGCAGCTACAAGAGCCCTTAGTGTCATCTCAGAGTCATTTGATTCCACTCCATTAAGTCTCTTTTTCCTGGAAAGCCATAGTGTCAACTTTGCTTCTATTAAGAAATTCATTAAATAAATAATTTTTCTATCTGAGGCAACATACTTGGGTCCGAATGTAAACAAACTCTCATTCATGTCTTCTCCCAGTTGTCTAAGCTACCTTTTTAAAAAATAAAACAACCCATTTAATCTAAAACAGTATGGAAATAGATGTTCCATAGACTCTTCAGAGCCACAGAAAGGACATTCTTTACCTAAAGTGGGATCAGTGTGTGCCACGTGTCTGTTTGTAGCCATTGCCCAATGTACTACCCTCCATTGTAGATCTGCAGTGTGTTTCTCAATGGTGGGTTTGTACAGGGACCTCCAGCACCTCCTTGGGTATGATTTTGGCCCAAAAAATTCTAACCATTTCGACTCATTGCAGTCCATTATTTCATTTTGGTGAGAGACTTTCACACTTGCTACATAAAGGGCTTTTTTGAGACCTCTTCAAAACCATCCAACTCTGGAGTAGAGATCTTGAGGAGTGATCCTTCTTCAGGCTGCAGAAAACAGCCTTGCCTCTAACATCTTGCTCCCTAAGGTCATTCTCTGTTGAACTTTGTTGGTAGACAGAAGACAAAGATGAAACAATTTCATCCATTACTTTTTTCATAAATCTGACAGACTTGATGCCTGTCAGCTGGCACATTTTTTTCAGGGTTTCTCCAACCATCACCATTCCTCAGGTTCAATAATTTTGTGTATACTGCTCTCACCATTAAGGTCTGTAAACTTCTCATTTTCATCACCTTCGCTTTTATTTGGGAATTGTTAAAAAGTGGTTCATTTTTGATCCAAACCCCAAAGTCTCCCTTCACTTGAAAATAGAACTCCATGATTTCAACATCGATTGATAAACAGGGGAAAAATTCCAGTCCATATCTTTCAGGTTGATTAGGAATAAATTTAGACCATATTTAAAAACATTTCCTTTATGGAGTAAAGTACAAGCAGTGTCGGCCCAACACAGTCTTTTTGAATACAGTAATTTCTGAGCGGCCTGCAGTCTGAAGGTCTTAATTCTGCTTTGTATGTCTATTAAGCCTTGTTCGCCTTCATTAACTGACCAAAACTCTACCCCTGAACGATAACTGAGGCAGAACCCAAGTCTCCCAAGACAACCTGTCACACATCTTTGCAACTATATTATCCCAGTTTTTCTCAGTGTATTTCTCTGTTCCTAAATAAACACCAAGTATTTTCAGTCCTTCTTTATCACATTTTACATCTCCTGGCAACACTGGTGGCTCTCTTCCTGACCATTCACCTAAAACATATCCCTCACTATTTTTCCCAGTTTACTCATGCTGTAGAGGCTTTTTCATAATTCTTTAAAACATCTTCTAAAACAGTCACATCACTTTCACTCTTGATAAACACAGTAATGTCATCAGCATAAGCAGAAAACTTGATAGGCCTATCTTTTTGTCTTTCCTAATTGACAGAATAAAGTTTCAATAGCCAGTGAATATAACAGTCCTGGAAAAGGACAGCCTTATCTAATACCTTTACATACTGGCACTGGTTGACTAAGCCCCTCCTCCAACCTTTAGCATTGTAGACACTCCAGAGTATAACATTTTGATAAGTTTCACCAAAGCCAAAAGCCTTAAGTGCACTAAACAAATAAAGATGACTGACTCTGTCAAATGCCTTCTCTTGATCAATTGCAAATATACCAACATTTTCACCATTCCTCTTGTCTATTATCTAATCTATTAAGTCATGAACAAGAAAAATGTTATCCATTATTGTTCTGTTAGGAATACAGTATGTTTGGTAATCATTTACAATATATTCAAAAACAATTTAAATCTATTTAAAATACATTTTTCTAAAATGTTATAGTCAGAACATAAAATCGCAACAGGCCCCCAATTCTTTAGTAGTCCAAGACCACCATTTTTTTTTTTTTTTTTTTTTTTTTTTTTGATAAGAGAGATAAAATAGCTCTTTTACAACTATTTGGCAGTTTGTGTCTTTGTTAAGAAGAGTTGTAGACTTCAGTCAAATAATTTTTTAATAAGTCCCAGAACTGTTTATAGAATTCAGCAGAAAGTCCATCAATAAATGGTGCTTTGCCAATAGAAAGTTGCTTAACTATTTCTGTCATTTCCTCTAAGTGAATTTCAGAGTCTATTTGTTTTCTCTGTTTGTCCATCAGCTTTGGCAAATCTTTATGAAGATCTTCCATACAACCAATATCACATTGTCCTTCAGCAAACAACTCTGCATAAAAGTCAATAGCCATTTTCTCATTTCATTGGGATTAGTTGTCACAGTAACATGTTTTTTTTTTTTTTTTTTTTTTTTTTAAAGTAGCATGGACTTCCGCTTCCCTTCATTCCGTTCAAGACTAAAGAAGAAAAAAACTTGGTGCGTCCATTTCTCATAAGGAAGAGAACCAAGCTCCTATTAAAGCTCCCTTTGCCTGCTCAAGGACAAGTGAGGCCAAAGCTTTCCTTTTTTCATCCAGCCTTTCCACTTTTTCACCATTTATGTCAATTAAACCTCTTTCAATTTGTTTATTTTCATTTTCAAGTTCCATAACAGTATTTTTTACTAGACTGTTTGCATGGGCAGTATAATTTTGATAATACATTCTAATATGTGCTTTTCCCACATCCCACCAATGCGCAATACCATCATAATTGTTTTTATGTTCTCTCCATATGTTTATGTTCTTTGCCCAATATATATATATCCACTACCAGTCAAAAGTTTTGAAACATTGACTGAAATGTTTCTAATGATCTTAAAAATCTTTTGATCTGAAGAGATATGCTTAAATGTTTGAAATTTGTTTTGTAGACAAAAATATAATTGTGCCACCATATTAATTTATTTCATTATAAGACTAAAATTTAATAATAAAAAAAGTTTTTGAAATTGATGACTTGGACCAAATAATAAAGAAAAGCAGCCAATAAGTGCCCAACATAGATGGGAACTCCTTCAATACTGTTTAAAAAGCATCCCAGGGTGATACCTCAAGAAGTTGGTTGAGAAAATGTCAAGAGTACATGTCTGCAAATTCTAGGTAAAGTGTGACTACTTTGAAGATGCTAAAATATAACACAGTTTTGATTTATTTTGGATTTTGTTTAGTCACAACATAATTCCCATAGTTCCATTTGTGTTATTCCATAGTTTTGATGACTTTCCTATTATTCTAAAATGTGAAAAAAATTATAATAAAGAATAAGTAAGTGTTTCAAAACTTTTTTCGAAAACGTCTCGGTTACTGTCGTAACCTCCATTCCCTGATGGAGGGAACGAGATGTTGTGTCAATGAAGTGACACTAGGGGTCGCTCCTGGGAGCCCCAGACATCTCTGATCTTTGAGAAAAGGCCAATGAGAATTGGCGAGTGGAATTTGCATGCTACTTCCCCGGACATACGGATATAAAAGGAGCTGGAATGCAGCCACTCATTCAGGTTTTGCACTGAGGAGCCGAGACAAGGTCCCTGCCCATTCAGCGGGTAGTTCGGTGTTGTGGCTGGAGGGACACAATGTCTCGTTCCCTCCATCAGGAAACGGAGGTTATGACAGTAACCGAAACGTTCCCCTTCTGTCACTCACTCGATGTTGTGTCGATGAAGTGACAAAAGGGGTCCCTAGACAAAACAACACAACTACTGAACTGTGTTACGTGGACTAGCGAGATGAGACGGCCAGACCTCTGTGTGCCTCGTAGCCAGCGCACCCGGCCGTCACGTAACCTCCCCCAATGCTTTTGTGGGCATCAAACAGTCCCCTGCACCTCAGGTACAAGTAGACTGCACAAAAAAATGAGGACCAGTCGGCCCAATCCAGCCTTTTCTCTTTTTATTTTTCTCCTCAAAAGGAATGAAATCGTTCGGCTGGGGGCCATATAAGGTCCATGTCGGGGGTGTCCCTCCGAGGGCACTGCAGAGACCACACCCCACCGGGGGAGGGGGGCCTTTCAAGTGGAAATACGTCACATGGTCTTACCGAGTCTAGTTGGAAGTATGTCATGTGGAAGGGTCCCGTGGTAGGTCCTACCCAATGGGAGAAGGAGTTTCTACAGACACAGTGACCCGGGGCAGAGGGGCATCTGCCCAAGTAAGACGCGGTTTACCAATGGGGAAACCACTTTGCGGGCATGAAATGCCATAGCGATGGCTTCAATGATCCAGTGGTCAATCCTCTGCTTGGAGACAGTGCTTCCTTTCCGTTGTCCCCCAAAGCAGACAAAGAGCTGCTCAGAACTTCTAAAGCTCTGCATGCAATCCTAGTAGATGCGCAAAGCACGCACCGGACACAGAAATGCCAAGGCTGGGTCTGCCTCCTCCTGGGGCAGTGCTTGCAGGTTTACCACCTGATCCCTAAATGGGGTCATGGGAACCTTGGGCACATAGCCCGGTCAGGTCTCAGGATCACGTGAGAGTCACCTGGGCCAAACTCCAGGCACAGTTCGCTGACAAAGAACTCCTGCAGTTCCCCTACCCTCTTGATGGAGGTGAGCGCCGTCAGAAGGGCAGTCTTCAAAGAGAGTGCCTTTAACTCTACTGTCTCTAGTGGCTCAAATGGAGCTCCCCGTAGAACCTGAAGGACCATGGAGAGGTCCGACGAGGGAATGAGGCACGGCCTGGGGGGGGGTTAACCTCCTCATGCCTCTCAGGAACCTAACGATCAAGTCGTGCTTCCCCAAATACTTACCATCAACTGCATCGTGATGTGCCGATATAGTGACTACACACACATTCAAGGTAGAGGGGGACAGCCGCCCCTCCAGCCTCTCTTGCAGAAAGGAAAGCACTGATCCAACTGCGCATCTCTGGGGGTCTTCGCGTCGGGTAGAACACCACTTAGCGAACAGATGCCACCTCAGGTCATACAGGCGCCTCGTCGAGGGAGCCCTGGCCTGAGTGATCATGTCTACCACTGTCGGTGGTAGGCCACTTAAATCTTCCGTATCCCGTCCAAGGGCCAGACATGGAGATTCCAGAGGTCTGGTCGTGGGTGCCAGATGGTGACCCGTCCCTGAGAAAGAAGGACCTTCCACAGGGGAATTCGCCAGGGGGGGCTGTCACAAGGAGCGTGAGGTCCGAGAACCAAGTCCAGGTGGGCCAATAAGGTGCTACTAGGATGACCTGCTCCTCGTCCTCCCTGACCTTGCACAACATCTGTGCAAGTAGGCTTACTGGGGGAAATGCATACTTGCACAGCCCCAGGGACCAGCTGTGTGCCAACGCATCTGTGCCAAGGGTAGCCTCGGTCAGAGAATACCAGAGCGGGCAGTTGGAGGATTCCCAGGAAGCAAACAGGTCCACCTGCGCTTGACCGAATCGACTCCAGATCAGCTGGACCACCTGAGGGTGGAGTCTCCACTCTCCCCTGAGCGTGACCTGCTGCGAAAGCACGTCCGCTGTGCTGTTGAGGTTGCCCGGGATATGAGTGGCTCGCAGCAATTTTAGCCGCTGCTGACTCCAGAGGAGGAGACACGGGTGAGTTGCGACATTCGACGAGATCGTAGACCGCCTTGGCAGTTGATTTATGCAACCGTCGCCATGTTGTCTGTCCGGACAAACACGTGCTTGCCCCGGATCAATGGCAAAAGCCTCTGCAGGGCGAGCAATACTGCCAGCAACTCGAGGCAGTTGATGTGCCAACACAGTCACGTACCGAAGGGGAGGACCTTGTACTGGTATGCCCGGCCCTCGAAAGCAAACCGCAGGAAGGGTCTGTGTCGAGGTAAAACCGAGACATGGAAGTACGCGTCCTTCAGGTCTACTGCCGCGAACCAATCTTGATGCCGGATGCTCGCTAGAATGTGTTTCTGCGTCAGCATCTTGAACGGGAATCTGTGCAAAGCCCGGTTCAGAACTCGCAGGTCCAAGATTGGCCGCAACCCGCCGCTTTTTTTGGGTACGATGAAGTAGGGGCTGTAAAACCCCTTCTTCATCTCGGCTGGAGGAACAAGCTCAAACGCATCCTTCCGTAGGAGGGAGGTGATCTCCGCATGCAAGGCAGCGGTGTTCTCGCCTTTCACTGCAGTGAAGCGGACACCGTTGAACCTGGGTGGACGCCTGGCGAACTGAATCGCATAGCCTAGTCGGACAGTCCTGATCAGCCAACGCGACGGGTTGGGGAGCATGAGCCACACCCCAATGTTCCGTGCGAGGGGGACCAAGGGAACAACCGTGTCGGACGTACCGGCAGGTGGGGCCTCGTGACGGGCCGGAGCCTGAGGTGCCACTTGTGGCCGTGCCGAGTCTAAGGACATCAAAGCACTTACCTGGCTCCTTGTGACTACCCCCGGAATGGCCTGGGACAGGGGAGGAAGAAGTGCATCCTTGTGACCTGTGAAGACCATCACATTGGGAGCAGACTTGTGCCACAGCTGGGTGCGCGGGGGCACCTCCGGGGCACCGAACCTGCCAGAGAGAAACATGTCCGGCAGTTGTGATAACGACGGCTGTGAACACCGACTGTGAGGCCCAGGAAGTGAGGGCCTCACAGTCAGTGTGTGGCGTGCGGCAAAATCAAAAGAAAAGGAAAATAAGATTCTCCACCTGACCCTCCGTCAGGGGAAGGAGTGGTCTCTTTACCAGCTCCTGAAGGGTGAGTTCCCCACTTCCTGGGCTGCCCGTCTCAGGGGCGCTTCAAAGCCTTCCTCGGGTTCTTGGCGGCCGGCCGTGAGACGGGTGGCATCTGTTTCCTGCAGGCGGCTCCATGCCGGGGCCAGCCCATTGGGCGGGCTGTGGCAGAGCCGGTGTTACCTCCACAGGGGGACGCCCTTGGCGACGAGCAGACGGGGTGTGGGGCCTCGAGCCACGCCGGGGCAGGATATGTTGTATGGCCTCCGTCTGCTTCCTTACCGTCAAAAACTGCCAGGCAAAGTCTCCAACGGCATCGCCAAATAGGCCAGCCTGGGAGTTGGGGGCATCAAGGAATCGAACCTTGTCAGCCTCTCTCGACTCGACCAGGTTGAGCCAAAGGTGGCGTTCCTGGACCACCAAGGTGGACATCGCCTAGCCAAGAGACCGCGCCATGACCTTCGTCGCCCAGAGGGCGAGGTCGGTCGCTGAGTGCAGCTCCTGCATTAATCCCAGGTCAGAACTACCCTCGTGCAGTTCTTTAAGTGCCTTGGCTTGGTGCACCTGCAGGAGAGCCATGGCATGCAGGGCGGAGGTGACACGTCCAGCAGCGCCGTAGGCTTTAGCCATCAGTGATGAAGTGAGCCTACAGGCCCTGGATGGGAGCTTTGGACGACTCCGCCAGGTGGCGGCGCTCTGTGGGCACAAGTGCACCTTGACCGCCTGATCCACCGCGAGTACCCCCTCGCCGCCCCAAAGTCGAGGATAGTGAGAGCGGAGGAGTTCACGAATCGGGTGCGGGCAGTAAAAGGTACCTGCCACGACCGCATAAGCTCCTCATGTACTTCCGGGAAGAAAGGAACTGGGATGGAGCGTGGCCGTGAGCAGCACTCCGGCCCCATGAACCAATTGTTGAGCCACGAGGGTTCGGGGGGGAGTGGAGGGTTCTACTCCAGCCCGACACTCGCGGCTGCCCGGGCAAGCATGGCCGCCAGCTCTGCGTGTGCCTGCAACTGGACCACCTGACCGCTCTCCGATGCTGCATTGGATATCTCATCCTCTTCGCAATTTCCGAACGAGGCCACGAACCCGCCCTAAGATGGGCCCGCGGTCTCATCCCAGAACCCGGCCGGGGCATGCGAGCATGCAGTGGAATGGGAGGTCCGTGGGGGGTTACCCAGCGGAGAAGCTCCCATTAAAGTCCCCAAATCGCCCCCAGTGCTAACCGACTCATCCTCATACCCGTAGGTAGAAGGACCAAGACGGGGAGCCGCTGGGGTGGCTTTCTTTCTGATGAATGAAAGCCGCGACCGCAACGTAGCCAAGGTCATGTTCTCACAATGAGGACATGAACCACCCACGAAAGATGTCTCTGCGTGGGAAGCCCCCAAACACGAGATACAGCGATCGTGGCCATCAGAAGCGGAGAGATAGCGACCGCAACCACGAAGGATACACAAACAAAAAGGCATCTTGAAAAAGACACTTTCGTGAGTGCCACTCTTTTAGTTGGAAATATTCTCTTTTAGAGAGAAAATATACTCTTTTTTTTTTTTTCTCACTGTTGAAGCGGCCAGGGATGTACTCTGCACAATGCCTGTGCAAGAGGGGAATAACCGCTGTAATGCACCGTAAAACCAACAGCTCGTGAGAGCTAGAGAGATGAATGGACCAGTAGTAGTTCAGCTTGAATGAACACAACCACTAAGCTCCGAAGAAGAAATCTGAATGAGTGGTTGCTTTCCAGCTCCTTTTATACCTGAAAGTCCGGGGGAGTGCAATGTAAATTCCACTCGCCAATTCTCATTGGCCTTTCCTCAAAGATCAGAGATGTCTGGGGCTCCCAGGAGCGACCCCTAGTGCCACTTCATCGACACAACATCAAGTGAGTGACAGAAGGGGAACATGCATCTTGCAATAGTTTAACGTTAAAATGCCAGTAATAACTATGGCATTGAAACTTCTTTAAACAAAACCAACCATAAACAGATGATGATCTGTAAAACTATTTGGGTAAATATTGACGTTCAAGATTCTGTTACACCAGTCATAATTAATATAAAATCGATCTAGCCTGGCAGAACTAATACGATCACTTAAAGCCTTAACCCAAGTATACTGTTTATCTGATGGGTGTTGTAATCTCCACAAACCACACAAATCGTGTTTTCTGATAATATCATTTAAATAGTTAGAAGGAGGAGGACATGGTTCTTCTCCATTTTCAGTCTAAATCTTTTTCTTCTGCTTAATTCATCAGAACTTACAGTCTGTTGTACCTTAACCACAGACAGCAAGAGCTTCTTGACATCAGGGAAAAAATATTTGACCTCAACCGTCCTCCTAAACGTCGAATTCAAGAAATCATTAATCTCACTTACAGTATATAAAGGGTCTTCACCATTTTGAGAGGGAATATCAGACATTTCAGAGAAATTGTCATCATCACCCATCTCATCCTGTCCATCAATGGTATCTGTTAACTTTCACAAAGAAATCTGACCAGTATTTTCATCATCGCTTACAGTTCTCACTTGATTTCCACTGGCCTCATCTTCACCTCTACGTGATTTTTCAATGATTTCAGCACAAGTTCCAACTGCAATTTCAATAGAGTCACATTGCTCCTGGTTTATGTTTTTACTTACATGATAACCTTTGTTATTCTCATTAACTTTTTCCTGATTTGATTTCACATTAGTGTCAGCATTTTTCTCTACCGATACACCAGAAATAACTTTGGTGTCCTTTCCATTATTTTCAGCTTGCGTATTATTGTGCGGGCATGCAATTTTTTTCATGCCCAATGTCTCCACTCTTGAAACAATTTAAATTACCAGTGCTTGCATATATCATGTATGATTTGCCTTCATGTTGAATTTGGAAAGAGATATCTAACAAGGGTTGATCTAGAAACTTAAACACCTGAAGCTTGAAAGACAACACATGTTTTAATGCTTCATTCTTACATCTCAATGGAAACATTTTCACTCCATTCACCATTTTCCCAAATCACAACAATTCTTTTTCAACATCACTGTTAAGTATGAAAGGAGGCACATTAGACATCGTGACTCTAACAGACTGTGACACAAATGGTGAGATAACAGTAAACATTCCACTCACCCAAACGCCGCTCTCAATCAGCTTGCTCACCAAACTTTGTTCATTGAGAAAAATCACTACGGCTTTGTTCATCCTTGAAGCAGACACTATGATTTCATAACCAATTTGCTCGCCAATTGCGACAAGAACATCTTCCACACTGGAGCCGACATCAGGCACACCCCAGACTCTATGGCGGAGCGAGAGAGAGGAAACACCCATGCTTAGGTGAGCCTCCATCTCGGGTCTCCGCCACGAAGTCGGAAAGTCTCAAAGCCCTGCAATACCCGTCTAACTTAATTATTATATTCAAAACAATGCATCAAAGTTAATAGAACAGGTAAATAAAGGAAGAGTTGGGATAGTAAAAAAAAAAATAAAAAAAAAAAATCTAAGCCCAGATCATTCCTCACCCATTTGCTTCTCTAACACCCCAAACTCCCAACATTGCAAAGCAGAGAGAGAGAGGTTGAGAGATATTCTTTCTGTTTAACAAATCAGCCTGTTATGTAAGAATGATGATCTAGCTGGTATGGAGGCCGTTTGTGATTCACAGTGTATGCAAGACTTACCGCATGACTTCCCCTAGACACCCTGAAGTGCTTTTGTGTTTACAATCACCTCTGTTGCCCTAAAACGCCTCACCCTGGAGTGAACACCACTTTTCACAAATAATCCACTCCTCTGGGTGATAAAAAAAGGGGGTTGAGATTGTGTATGTATATCTGAAGAGAGGAGGAAACAGATACATCGTTCCTTCCTCCTGTTTCATAAATCAGTAAGAGCAGCTCTCTTTGAACCCAACATTGCAGTTTTATGACACTAATCGGCAGACCTTGCCACAAGGTCTCGTTAGTGAGAATATTTGGCCTCACACAACAATTCCCTTCAACTGAACTCTACCCTTGAAACTAACTTTTTGACTTGTCTGATAATGATAGGATGGTGGTATAACCTTATGACCTCATAATAGTTAGTGAGGAAAAGAATAAGACATGCGTATTTACACATGTTTAGGGACATTTTAATTTAAGAGCCACCAGAGGGCTGATATGCATGTATTTGCATATATAAGGGCACATCTTTTCTGGGGGGAAAAGAAAATCTGAATAGTTTCTATTTCCCAGTACATTATACTAGTGATAAATTCATGAGTAGCATTTAATTTGTTTAAAACTCAGTGATAGCTTCAGCTTAAATGCATGTTCCCTTTATGAGTGAGTGCCAATCTTAGTCAAAACCATGTTTCTATAGTGTTTGAGAGTACCTGACTATGAGTAGTGACACTACTAACTTAAAGGGATAGTTCCAAACCCATACAACCCTTATTCTTTCTTATGCAAAACACAAAAGAAGATTTTAATGAATATTAGGATCTGTCTTCTCTTTAAAATAACTGTAAATAGTGCCTCACTTTGAAGCTTAAAAAGTATCATAAAAGTATTACATGCAACATGCAAGTCTTCCGACCAGATATGACAAGCTTTGGTGAAAAACAACTGCAAAATAAGTCATTTATCAGGGTTTATTTGATAGTAAACAAGTAATAATTTATTTATTTTACTATAGTAATATTGTAGTAACCCTGTCTGTAGTAACAATGGCTGTTGTAATCATGTTTATTTTTTTATTATTTATAAAATGTGTAATAATCTTTTATCAAATGTATTAACATGTTCCACCCCTGAAACTACATTTTATTTTTTGGTATAAAATCCCTCTTACTTTTCAACCACTTGGCTCTGGTATGTTACAGCAACTTTTCATAATTTAACTCATTCCTGATGGATGGAAAAGAGTCTGACCTGCAATTTTTGTTATTTGAATATCCTGTTTCACTCGTAAATGCGTCAAACTACAGAAGTAAAATATATTGTGAATGGCATTTCATGTTTAAAGTCAAAAGCCAAGAAACAAAATTTAAACAATTACAGTTTAACCCATTCTTTAAATTGTAAAAGAACAAATGAAAATACAACAAAACAGAAGTGAAAAAAAAAAAAAAAAAAAAACTATTGAATGCATGATTAAATAAATCTGTTTTCCACCACCTTATTATCCAAGTTTCACTTTTTCAAACTTAAATAATATCAACATATCACACATTAAGGCTATTTTTGTATTCAATTGCTGAGGCTACACAAATCTTAGGCCTATTTGGTACCTTGCTGTGCAATAACAATTACCCAAGAGAGTTTTCTGGAAGATAATGAGTGTCCAATACTGGGAACCATGAGATGTTTGTGCAGGTGGAAATCACTTTCCTTCATTATCAGGTCTGTGCACAAAAGGAAGTTTGAGTCAGTAGTTTCTATTTAAAAAAATAAATAAAAATAAAATAAAATAAAAAACATTGTTAAAGGGATAGTTCACCCATAAATGTAAATTCTCTCATCATTTACTCATCCTCATGTCACCCCAGATGTGAATGACTTTCTTTCTTTTGCAGAACAAAATTGAAGATTTTTAGAAGAATATCTCAGCTCTGTAGGTCAATGCAATGCAAGTGAATGGTGGCCTGAACTTTGAAGCTCCAAAAAGCACATAAAGGCAGCATAACGTTAATCCATACAACACAAGTTGTTAACTAAGTGGTTAACTTGATACAACTGGGAAAAAGATCAGTATTTACTTTAAAGGAGAACTTATAGCAAATAAAAAATTACTTAAATATTGATCTGTTAAATATTAATTTAATTAAATATTAAAAAGTATGTTAAATACTAATTGAATGATCTCTTAAATATCAATCTGCCTTGTAAAACTGTGAGGACAAACATAAAAAAAAAAAAAAAACATTAGGTGAAATATCCCTTTAACAATAACATATACACTGCTTTCATATTCTAGCTGTGAAACCACCTGATGATCACTTTTGCTCTACCTGTCAGATCTGCCTCACTAAAGACATTTATCCTCATCTTCTGCATTACAGCTCTGGCTTTGCATGGAGACTCAGCAGGGATTCTCTTCTGTAGTTCAAATATTTGTCGCTTCTGGTTTGCAGCAGTGTCTCATATCAAAATGCCTTAAAGATTAGACATCTCCACCTACAAGAAAAAGTAACGGAAATAAAAAAGACAGGCAAAGATTTATTTATTTATTTTAAGATTACGGTTCACACAGAAACACAGCAAAGCTCAAAGGGAATCCTTAATCAAATAGCTAATGATGCAAAGCAAGTGTTTGTCGGGCATATTGGAATTTCAAATACGCTTTACCAAAGGCATTTTACCAAACTGCCAGCAGCTGATTTTTTTATTTATTTATTTTTTTATTCTATTTTATTTTTTTATTATGATAACACAAGAGACATAAGCAAAGCGACATTGTCACAATCTAGATTAACATAGATTCAAAATCTATGCAGTTTTGCAAATAATATATTTTAACATGTTGTCTTTATCAAATCATACTTTTTTTTTTTTTTTTCTCACACATTATAAATTGCCATTTATACATAACAATATATAGCTGTAAACAGCTTTTTATTTCAGGAAGAAAATCACCATATGTGAAAATATCACCATATAAGGCTTGGATATGTTTTCTGGAATGGTTGTTGAAGCTTATATGGCTTGTCATGCTTTTATGAATCGAACATTACTCGCGTGTTAACCGATCGTGATGTATTTGTTGTCCGGTAAAGTTACTGTGAAATGTTTACTAATATTCATGACTTATGAAACTGACTTCTTGTAATTGTTATATTGCATATTTAAGCATATTATTTTCATGTTTAATAAAGTATATTTTATCCCCATCATGTCTGAATTCTTGTTGAATGTTTTTAGTTTACGGTGTTATTGTTTGCATTGCATAGTTGTAGTATTACGGTTCACTTGCATTATCAACTGAAGCTGTACAATAAAATAAAAAAATAATACAGTCTTCCACTGAACTTGTATCAGCCATATACAGGGGTTAAATTGGGCCAGAATGGTTCCTTCCATTCCCCCCCAAAAAATGGGCTTGTTTGCCAATTCTTGTTTGTCATTCCATTTCTTGTACTCTCCGATGTGGATTTTGTTTCATCAATTTGAAACATTCCGTCTCTATTTAGCAAGTGTACTTGTTCAAATATATTTTAAATTCATTATGCTTTGCTCTAGTCATTTGCGGATGCTGAGGCATCATATTCACCTTATTCATTCCTGCCCCTTTCCTGTGCTCCTCTCTTCCGAATTTTGTCATCTGACTTATTTTTTGAATTGAAGCTATTTAGAAGAGTCAATCAAAATGGATTACATGTGGGAGCACAGAAAGTATTTTCACCAAGAGTTGATGGTGTGAGTCTGTATCAACCCTTTACTACGTGAAATGGCTAGTGAGGTGTATTTGCTGTCACTATAAATGTTTGTTTTTCCAACAAACACAGAGGTAAATCGGACAGATCACATTCAGACAGCTATGACACACTGCACTTTTTAATGATACAAGCGTTACATTGTTATACGTGTAATTCTGCTTAATTATTAGGTTTCAACTTGTTAATAATTTGTGTTAAAATGTGTAGTTGATATGAAATGTCCAAAAGTGACAGCTCGTATTATTACACATGCAAGTTCATAACATTAAATAAAATTACAATTGTACTTTTTTAAATTAATTTGTCACCCTACATTTTTTAGAGGCTTAAATGTGATTAAAATTGGCTGTTAATGGAATTTAAAATAAAACATACACTTTCACGTGTGTGTGTGTGAGCGGGTTTGGGTGGTTTACGAGGAAATTTTTTTGGTTACAAACTGGTAATTACAAGGGTATTATGCTATAAATGTGGTTTATGAGGACATTTCTAGTGTCCCCATAATTCAAACTGCTGTTTTATTTATTTTTTTTATTTTTTTGTAAGGGTTAGGTTTAGGGGTAGGGGATAGAATCTATAGTACGTACAGTATAAAAATAATTATGTCTATGGAGAGTCCTCATAAGGATAGCTGTACCAACATCACTCGCATTCTAAGCAACATCAACATAGATCAAAATATCACACCACTCGAGATCAAGACCACTCAACCAACACACTGTAAAAGGGTTCACTGTTATTTGTATATTTATTTGTGTACTCAGTTTTTGTTGATTCAGCATTTGTTTTTATTTTATGTGTTATTTTTTATTTTGGAAAAACAAAAAAAATGTTTTCTAATGAGATTCACTAGTGAAAATGCTTCATCACGCCACAGTGAAGATTTTTTAATTATTTTATCATTTAAAGCAATTTTTTTAGTCACAAATTATATTATCAGAATAACAAAAAAGGTTAAAAGTTAGTAATATAAATAACAGAAAAGTGCTATACGTGTAAATTCGTTCATTCAAAATATGTAAATAAGAGTGTTTTTATCTTCATCGAAGCAAGTAATATTTCAGTTTTAAATGTTTAATCGTATAACAAAATATCAACATGAAGATAGCACGTTATGAATCTGGCTCTTAATATCTTTCAATCATGATCACACACAGATGATGTCCAGGTAAGCTCAAATCATGAGATTCATCCACCAGAAAAGCTGTGCTGAAACACAACTCACGTAAAGTGTTCTTCCGCAAATTGCATGTAATTTTAAGTTTCAACCACAGATGTCGCTAAAGAGCTCAAAATTACATAGTGAAGCTTTGAGAAAAGGGGTGAGTGTATTATTATTATTATTATTTATTAATATTATTATTATTATTATTATTATTATTATTTATTATTTTTGGTAATCAACATAATGCCACAAATGCTGTCAATTGAGCTTAACTTGTGCCTAACTTGGAATATTCCTTTATTTCTAGACATAACCCATGCCAGCGTACCGCTGTGACACAAAACAGCTATGTCACACTGTATCTCCCAATTGCAAGAAGTGCCTTCCTTGAAGTGTAACCTTGAAGAGCAGTCAAGAGAATAGAGTGTGAAAGACAGAGTCTGTTTTGCTTGGTAAATGTGTCTAAACAGGCTGCCCTTTCTGCCCTACACTTATTCGGCTTAATATTAGCATACTCCTGTAAGGGCAGAGTCTGAATTTGAAAGCAGTCTTAGAGGATATTCACACAGAGGATTTGTAGCCAATGCACATGCAGACCTACTCTGTGTGATGACTTGTCCAAGATAAAATCTGATTGGTCCCCCAGTCAGTAAGTTCTTCAGCCCAGTTTCTCTTGGTTTGGGCTGGAACGTTTGTACTAGCTTATGCAACACTATTAAGAGTTTGGAGAGAAGTTTCAACCAATCCAACCAAAGGTTAATGCAAGCGTGCTAATGACTGGCTAATGTTCTTTCCGTACTACACTTTGAAGTCCAGTTTGAGTGAAGACCAACCCCCTCCAGAGGGTGTAATCCTCCTTTAAATATAATATTTTAATATGCACCACTGGGGGCTTAAAAATATTAATCAACTATGATCTCTTTCCTTAAATGTTGCTATAATCCAAGTAATTCTCGACAGGGCCAAACTTTCTCTTTCTCTGTAATAATTAGAGCCATTAGAGAGAGAGAGAGAGAGAGAGAGAGAGAGAGAGAGAGAGAGAGAGAACACTTTCCATATTCTCTTCTTTGATTATGTGAATGGTTAGATATTTAATTGAATTAGTTGTACATAAAGTCTTTAGCGAGCATTTAGAAAAATGTTATGCTCAGCTGAGTCTAATTATTACCCACTGAAAGCCGACTTCAAAGTTATTGTCTTTGATGATGACACGAGGGCTCACATCGCTGATCCTTAGTGATCTTTTGTCGCCTTATTCCTTAAATTCACCTTCTTTTTCATGAGGGTTCAAAGAAAACTGGAGCTTATTTTTAGCTTCTCGATTACATAAAACCATAAAACTTCAGTCCTTTATACTTTGACTTCAGAAGCTAAAGAAACTTATTGAAGTGGTGTTCCCTTCACCTTAAAATGTTTTCTTCCTCCATTCTTTTTTGGTCAAAGGAAATATGCTACAATACCAAAGGCTTATAAATAAATCCAATGTATTGTAGGGATGAAAAAAAAATAATAATAAAAAATTCCAGGGGTGCTTGTTACATAGATCACGTCAGTTGCAAGACAACCACTGGTTGATCATGTTAACAGGCCATGAGGAAAAGAGAGTAGAGAGGGAAGCTACACAAATAGCCAGGTTAGTAAAGATCAGTTATATTTCCTCATTTCAGTACCTGCACCTAAATTCCGTGAAAATGCTCATTTTGCTGAGGTATTAATAGAAACACAGTCAGTTATGTCTAAAGTGAATGTAAACAGCTGGACAGAAATATGATTTATTTAAAATTATTATATGGCTCTCTGGAATACTCGATTCTGATTGGTCAATGGTGCCATCCAGCGGTCAGATATTGCTCTGTAACAACCGCACATCCGGGGATTAAGACATATACTTAAGACGTATCACCCTGTCGGTGTTTACTGTGCGATAACAACCTGCTGACTGTACATTATCCCTTACATATCAGATCTGAAATGTAATTGCAACCTATTTAACCTGCCGCTGTCTAGTATGTCCTTATTGTTAATCAAACAGCTATAACGAGAAAACCACTCACTGGCTGGACAACTTTAGGAGCTTTAAAAACTCTTTTCTTAATTACTGTTTACTTGTCTTGAAAAATTGAAACAATGTTTACACAAATTAGTTAGTATGTTGTTGTGGTTTCAAAATTGGTATTTAGAATCGTTAAATTGCTTTCGTTTGTACCCAGATTAATCAGAATCAAATCAAATTGAAACGAAATCTGAATCAAATCAAATGAAGAGCTTGTGAATTGGAATCGAATCTAGAAATCTAAATCGAAACCCAGTCGTAAAGTATAATGGTCAATGGCATCACACCATGTCCTTATCAGGTGTGATGCGACAAGTTTCCGGCAAAAAGTAATTTGTTTGTCCACACTGACAGAGAAAAATCATATATATATATATATATATATATATATATATATATATATATATATATATATATATCAGTTATGGATTTGGATTTTGGACTAATGAAATGTCACTGTGGGCGGGATTCCCAGTACAACACAACAGAGAAAATATATCCTGTTGATTGTTGCTTATCGCAGTCGCGGCCTGTTAGGACAAAAACTCAGATTTGCATGGAAGAGATTTAGTCTTGTAATGCCTGGTTAGAACATTTTTAGGGTTTGGTTACTCTAATAAAGTCCAGGGAAGTTCAAGCTATTAAGGCCGATTTATATAGAGCATACATTTTTGCCATACATTTTCAGCGCAACAAGATCAATGAGGCTGATTTTTATTTATTTTTTTTTATTTATTTTTTTTATTCAGTGAAAATATAAAAACTTAAAACTTACAGACCAAATATGATAATAGCTTTTGACTCACTTTGACAGCCAGATAGAGTTTAAGCTGTTGATTTTGTTGGTCTCTGAGTAAAATAGCTATAAGGTGTTAATAGTTGGTGCAAAATTCACTTGCAATTATCATTGCTGCTTTTTGTGCTTACTGCAAAAAGGCCTTAAATGTATTATTCCCTCCAGTCTCACGAGATATTGGTGTTTTGCTGAACACTCAAAGGTTAAACCTTGTTTCGTGATTTAAACCCCATTGATCTCAATGCCTTGATGCCTCCCCTGTTCTAAGCCTGACTCAGCAAATGCACAGGCTTCAAATACTGAAGGTTAAAGTCCAGCCCATAAAAACACAATCGCTTTTTAAATGAAAGCGGCATTGCTTTAGTGTTTTGGGTCATAACTTGGCATTAGAAATCGCTGAATCTTTGTCAATAAAAATCCATTTTTACAATGTAAGAATTAGTTAAACTACATTCTTTGAAGTATCTAATGATTCATCTAATTCCCAAGATGAAGGAGTTTAAGTTTTTGTGGAGATTGACTTAACTGTCCTATGATTTGGGTGTAAAAATGATTATATTTAGTTCAAAACGAACCTGTAATTTTCTCTTGAAACTATTCTATGTTCCTATGACTTAATTAAGACTGCTTAATCAAATTCAACAGATATTAGTTTTCACACTCTGTTTCACCACAAATAAACTATTTTCTATGGTGAACAAATATGATGACATTGTTTCTGTTTGGTTTCAATCTGATCCTGACAAAAACTCTTTCAAAGTCAAATGCTTTGTATTTATTCATGTTTTATATCTGGGGTCTATGAGAAACCCCTCAAAAGTAATGGAACACATTTTATGGATGGTGTGTGATGAATGTTATCATGATACTTCACATTAAAAGGTATTTTTTTTTAATTATAATTTATATACCACTAATGTCACCAAATGGAATTGCAAAAATAATGACTATTTTAAAAACGGTTTCCTGAACACATCCCCAGTCACTGGTCATCCAGAGCAGATCGTCTTGCCCCTCACGCTATTGGTTGAGCTAATGTTGCTATGTCAGGCTAAAACAAACATAAAATGTTCTTATAGCACCACATAGCCACAGTATTTACACTTTTCAGGTGAATCAGCCCACACCTGCTTGCTTAGTTGTCTCTGCATAACAGTGCAGTGAGAAAGTATTCTAACAACAAAACTTCGAACAAAAAATCGTTTTGAGTTGCTCAAAGGCCCTTGGGCTCTTTCAGACCCCAAACAGACAATAGAGGGTTAAATTGTAATAAAAAGCATCATAACTTTGTTCAGTAACATCAAGTAATTCAACTGCCTCAGTAGTTTGTCTGAAATGTTGTAAATACTGAAGTTTGGTACTGTTAGATGGCTTGACTGTGAGCCAGCTATTGATCCTAAAGCTGTTACGGATGGAGGGAAAACTGCTGACTGCTCCTGAATTCACCAAGGACATAGGTGTCCATTATTTAATCATCATTTCCTGGGTGAAGGGATCAGTTTGCCTGCTTCCAACTGTGAGCAACCTCCTCTCAATAGGACCTGCCACTCCAGAACCTAAGTGCAATTTGCAACTGTTCTCCATGTTGAAAGCGAGTCAATTCCCTCTGTTCCACAGAATAAAGGAGGAATTTCAGCATGAGAAATGGCACAAGTATCTAATAGGATTTGAGCACTAAAGAAAGTTAAGTACTTAAAAAAAGGTCAACAACTGTAACATTATAATTCCTTCATGATTACAGTATGAACCCAAAAAGTCAGTAATTGAGGGTGAACAATGTTTGCAATGTTAAAATGTCTTCTCCTTCCCCAGTTTAATATGCAGAAACAACTAAAAGTAAGCCATTTGTAGACTGATTCCACTGAAACGTGTAACCACTGTGGCCTGTACCATGAGGCCAGTTTTTGTGGTAAGCCATATTTTAGTTTAGTTTGTGTCAACTCTGGGTTTTAGGCATCATGGAAGTAGGTTGGCCTTTAACCCATTAAACTCTGGTGCATTTTTTGGATGCCGCCAACAGAATATTTTTGAAAAAATAAAAATAAAAACAATAAAAAATAAATAAAAAAAACTTTTTTGTTGTTGTCCTAAATTTGTAAACATGTAATTCTAGTTCTGTTCACTCAATTTCACTTTGAAAAGTCTCATTTTATTCCACTAGGTTGCAGAAAGCATTAGAAAAAAATATGCTTTTCTCCGTCACATTCCATCACAATAAATAGATCTGAAATGTAGGTGGTGCTCTAACGCATTTTAGGCCTCAAATATGTGCTCGTCCATAGACATTCAGCCTAATTTTCAGTTCAAGCACCACCCTTGTTGTTTCATTGAATATCTTAGCCTCTTAGTGGACTAGAAGCTAATTTTAGAAGTCATTTGAAAGCTGAGATTCTCCCCTTTGCGATGATATAATACGTTTTATCATCAGTAGTCGAAAACATATTTTCTGATGATTTGTTTAGCATGCTTTTCCTTCTGGATGGCATATATTGTTCTGGACAACTAAGATATAACATTAGATTATTCAGCCAAGCAAGCTCACAGACATGTAAACAATGACTAATTTATTTAGAGAACTTCCAAAGGTAAAAGCAGATATAAATTTTTTAGGTATTTTGGGCTGACAGCTGCAGATATCGGAGCCTAAAATCGGGGGCACTAATTTTCAATGCAAATGATTTGAGGCCATAATTTGTTATTTTATGAAACATAAATGCAGAAGTGATGGGTATCTCTTAAAAGTTCAGATTCTAAGCTTTGCAATGACACCTCATATGCCTGACTTATGTATACAGAGACTTTAACATTTTAAGCGTAAACTTTTTTTCACAATATAGCACCCCCCTTTGGACCTGCTGGCGGGTTCATAGAGTTCATCGCCATAGTAACCATGGCTACACGGCTAATCTGCTCCATAGCGGGTTTTGATCTGGGTCACAGATCGCTAACAGCTACTGAACCAATCAGCTGTGAGTAAAGTGACATCTCTGATGCAATTAAGTCACTCTACCATCTCTCTTAAAGCGCACTTTACAGAAAAATAAATAAAATAAAATACAAATAATTCTTAGATCATGATAAATTATTTATTTGAGAGTCTAAATATAAATTTTTGGAAAATGGGGTCTTTGAATACTATAATATTATTTTATTTGAATACACTATAATTGTTTTTCATATACCTACTCTAGCCATAACATATAAAATATCTATGAAAATATAAATGTAACATAGCATTAAGCAATATATAAAACAGCTAGTAAGATGTATTAATATAATACCTGCCAATAGTGATCGATATTAAAATATTAAAAGCTTATTCACTCCACAAGATTGCTATAGAAAAGGATGAATTTCTCCCAAACCCATTATTTAGGAGATAAACATACATTTTTTTTTTTTTTTTTTTTTTAAATTAAGTTCAATATAAACGGTAAACAAATTACACCTTTTAAAAAAAAAAAAAAAAGAACAAATGTGTCTTATTATTGCATGCCAGTTATTGCATACAGTATCCCAAGTGCTCACACACTTTAATTATTCAGTAGTAGCCTATATCAATTTATAATCTTGCAAAATTATATTAAGATTTCAATTTAAATTCATATAAAAGCTTTACTGTATATTTTAAATAAAGTTTTTAAGCTTTTAAATTGAATAAGCCTGTGTGCTCTTGTTGTGGAATTTTATGAATTAACTTTCATATTTATATAAGCTGTTTACATTTTCATCACCAGAATTTGTTTACAGGAGTCTTCTTGAGCTTTCACAGCAGGTCGTGGTATTTCTTCTTGCTGTGTAAATTTCTTTAATTTCTTCACAGTTGTACAGTGATCCTTTGCGCTCTCTCTCTGTTTCACGCCATTAGCTGTTCGCTGCAAACATCACTCACTCATGTGCACACGAACATGAACTAAACCTAAACACAGGATAAAAGCCTGAGTTGGTAGAGGAAGTTGATGAGCATGGTACCAATTAAGCCTGAATGAACTGGTTTGGTTTTGTCAACTCGAAACCAATCCTGTAACCCTGAGTTTGTTCAACGAGTCTCACGGTGTAGGCCTCAGCACAGCAACACTGACTCAACCAATGGAGTAGATTTGGGGCAAGACTAACTGTTTATCTGACCAATATCTGATAATTAGAGACCAATAGCAGATGTTCTGAAATCTGTTTGAAAACAGACATAATTTTTTATTCAATACCGTTTGGGGATGCTAGTGGTGCAGAAATGACTTACTTCACCTTTAAGCAATAAGGAACGTGAGGCCATATAGTACTGTGAATGGAATGCTGTATTGACCAGTATCCAGGATGAGAAATATCTGTAATAGGCATTTACATTCACAAGTATTCAAAACTGTTTTTATATTCATACAGATCTTCTGTAGGCGTGAGGGGAAATTATGCCTAAAATAAAATAACAAAGCAATTTGGAGGTCACTGATAATCACATCCTCATTTCAACCTTCTTCTTCTTCTTCTTAAAAAAAAAAAAAAAAAAAAAAAAAAAAAGCAATTTGTTCTTTAATATCTAACAAAATATTTCCCTTGATTTGGCATTCTAACAGCTCCATGGAAAATAACTGATTTTTTAATCATAAATGGGTTATGAGACAGACACGTTTTGAGTCCCATGCATTTTGTGCTGCTTGCTGTTCAATGAAAAAAATAAAAAAATAAAAAAAATAAATAAAGAACAAAGCACCATAGTCTGGCACTCATTGAAGAAAAACAATGGCATACATTTTGCACTTACCGTGAACCATAGAGGACCAAATGGCTAAGTGCATAGAGATAGAAACTGAGATAAATACACACACCGCTCACATTTTATTACCCAATGTCCTCTCTGTATTAATCTAGTGACCTGTTAGACTACAGGTGAAAAAAAAAAAAAAAAAAAGTCATCTTTGGAACAACATTTATTTATTTATCTATTTATTTATTTATTTTGTAAATTATCAGTAATATTATTTTAGCTCTATAAGGCGATATTGCTCGGTGTCTCCAAATGTATGAATAATTTAAGGGCAGATTTTAATTGGATTAAAAAAAATGTAAAAAAATCTGAGTTTGGACTTCTTTGATTGTATTTCCTTTTTTTTAAAAGTCCACACAACTTGTGCACTGTACAGGTGCTGGTCATATAATTAGAATATCATCAAAAAGTTGATTTATTTCACTAATTCCATTCAAAAAGTGAAACTTGTATATTATATTCATTCATTACACACAGACTGATATATTTCAAATGTTTATTTCTTTTAATTTTGATGATTATAACTGACAACTAAGGAAAATCCCAAATTCAGTATCTCAGAAAATTAGAATATTGTGAAAAGGTTCAATATTGAAGACACCTGGTGCCACACTCTAATCAGCTAATTAACTCAAAACACCTGCAAAGGCCTTTAAATGGTCTCTCAGTCTAGTTCTGTACGCTACACAATCATGGGGAAGACTGCTGACTTGACAGTTGTCCAAAAGACGACCATTGACACGTTGCACAAGGAGGGCAAGACATAAAAGGTCATTGCAAAAGAGGCTGGCTGTTCACAGAGATCTGTGTCCAAGCACATTAATAGAGAGGCGAAGGGAAGGAAAAGATGTGGTAGAAAAAAAGTGTACAAGCAATAGGGATAACCGCACCCTGGAGAGGATTGTGAAACAAAACCCATTCAAAAATGTGGGGGAGAACCACTACGCACAGACGTATGCAAGACATGGGTTTCAGCTGTTGCATTCCTTGTGTCAAGCCACTCTTGAACAACAGACAGCGTCTGAAGCGTCTCGCCTGGGCTAAAGACAAAAAGGACTGGACTGCTGCTGAGTGGTCCAAAGTTATGTTCTCTGATGAAAGTAAATTTTGCATTTCCTTTGGAAATCAGGGTCCCAGAGTCTGGAGGAAGAGAGGAGAGGCACACAATCCACGTTGCTTGAGGTCCAGTGTAAAGTTTCCACAGTCAGTGATGGTTTGGGGTGCCATGTCATCTGCTGGTGTTGGTCCACTGTGTTTTCTGAGGTCCAAGGTCAACGCAGCCGTATACCAGGAAGTTTTAGAGCACTTCATGCTTCCTGCTGCTGACCAACTTTATGGAGATGCAGATTTAATTTTCCAACAGGACTTGGCACCTGCACACAGTGCCAAAGCAACCAGTATCTGGTTTAAGGACCATGGTATCCCTGTGCTTAATTGGCCAGCAAACTCGCCTGACCTTCACCCCATAGAAAATCTATGGGGTATTGTGAAGAGGAAGATGCGATATGCCAGACCCAACAATGCAGAAGAGCTGAAGGCCACTATCAGAGCAACCTGGGCTCTCATAACACCTGAGCAGTGCCACAGACTGATCGACTCCATGCCATGCCGCATTGCTGCAGTAATTCAGGCAAAAGGAGCCCCAACTAAGTATTGAGTGCTGTACATGCTCATACTTTTCATGTTCATACTTTTCAGTTGGCCAAGATTTCTAAAAATCCTTTCTTTGTATTGGTCTTAAGTAATATTCTAATTTTCTGAGATACTGAATTTGGGATTTTCCTTAGTTGTCAGTTATAATCATCAAAATTAAAAGAAATAAACATCTGAAATATATCAGTCTGTGTAATGAATGAATATAATATACAAGTTTCACTTTTTGAATGGAATTAGTGAAATAAATCAACTTTTTGATGATATTCTAATTATATGACCAGCACCTGTATATATTATGATTTCTGAAGCCAATCAATTCCTTTGTATGTAAAAACAGACTGAAATTTAAGTCATTATTCACTGATAATCTTCACTTCCACTACAGCTCCTAAATCTAATTTATGCTTGTGTTCAAATAGCGGATTTGGTGAACAATGACTTAGGACTTATAGACTGTTCCTCACACAAACCTATTGTATGGCTTCAGGAGACATGAAATATAGTGGATCAGTTTTGGATCAGTTTTATTAAATATTTATGGTGCTTTTTTTGTCATCTGTGGAGCTTAACAGTGTACAGTAAATCACCATCCACTTTCATTGGACAAAAGAAAATTGGACATTCTGCCTAAAATCTGATTTTATGCAGAACATCATAGGGCAAAATAAATGTTGATATAATTTTCTGTTTTAAAAGAACTATTCATTTGAAGACTAATCTCTTCACTTCCATTGGACAGTCTCCCACTGTATCTACACATAAAACCCTCTTAAAGTTTCTAATGTTTCTTTATCAATTGCTCAACACACTTAAATGAGACTAAGGGATACATCAGCAGGCCCTCATGTTAAAAGAGCAGCAATCGCAAACACGCCTGCTGAGAGAACGTGGCCCTTCCCCTCTGAGTCACTGCTTGAGCAGGTGAATTTGTCTATCACCTTCTATTTCTCCCACACTGAGGGAAGAGAGTCTGTAGGGAACATCTCAATGTTGTGTCTGCCCACACTCTCACCTGAACACATAATCATACACTCTGACAACACAATTAACTCAATCCATCTGATCATTTACTCTGTAGCTGGTAGGTTGTGATTAAACCACACAGAATACAAAAATATATATATTTTTTTATCTGACAATTGTTAAAAAACAAAAAAAAAAGGGGGGGGGGGGGGGGACAGTGGTCGATGGGGCCGAATTGCATTTAAAAAATAAAATACAGAAGCTGAAATATGGTAATGAAATACAAAACATGAAATATGGTACAAAGAAATACGGCAGAGGCCAGTTCCTAGCATGTGCATCAAAATGTGGTCAAACTTCACACATGCAATCCATATGCATTAAAATTAATTTTCAAATGATGAACAAAACCGGGAGCTCATTTGCGTGATACATGCTCTCATGTTCTAACCAGCATGCATGAGTATAACACAATTGAGTACAGAAAGCAATCTCTGGTCTTAAAGGGGCCACGTCCAATTTATGACTAGAGTTAAATTACACGAAGTTTCTCCACTTGGCTACACTCATTTTTATCGTGCTCAGATTACAGATCATACAAAACAAATATAAAAGAAACATGCAGACCAGAGTGAACAGGGTAACACTGCTTTATTAAAGTAATATTCCAGGTTTCATACAAGTTAAACTGAATCGACAAATTTTGGAATATAATGTTCAGAAACACACACACACACACACACACACACACACACACACAAAGATTTTGACTTGTCCCTTCTTTTCTTAAAAAAAATATAATACAGGCTACAGTGAGCAGGGGCGGAGCCAGGAGTTTTTCACAAGGGTGGCCAGGCAGGGGCCAGCGATCAGTCTGTGGTGGCACAGAAATTTTCGGGCAGCATTTACGTGTCATCGGACAGGGGATGGTGGTTTTTGGTGTAGAAAGTGGAGGCGTGTGGATACAAAAACGGAGGGGAGTGGATACAGTGACACCCGGGATGGAGAGGAGCGGTGATTTGAGTGTGCGCACATGTTAAGTCTTCTGTCTCCTTTTTTTTATTATTATTATTTTTTTATCACTTATATTAACCCACATTTTTTTCAGCTTGTCACGTCATTTCTCAGTGGTTCTTTGGTATACACGAGCACGAAGATAGTCGCAAATTTTACCAAATATCTTGGAGTTCTTGGTGTTCTTGTGTGTTGTATCACACTTGTGAACCTATGCCATAGACCAAAGTTGCCCAGTCGCATCACTGACGTCTTCCATGCTCGGTCACGGTTAGCGATCACACTAGAAAAACCAACTAGATTTTGGGGGTCAAACGTGCTCGGGCACGGTACAGATTGCCTAGTGTGAGTACACCCTAACACAAGCAAAGATTCTGTGGAATTTAAAAAAGCACATGGCCAAGAAGTTCTCTGTTCACAGAAGGAAATAAGTAAATGTGGGTTAAGCTTCTCTTTCTCTCTCTTCTCTTCCAGATACCCACTTCAAATATAAAAAAATAAATAAATTATATATATATATATATATATCATTCCACTAATAGATAATTCTTGTAAATATTGCACAAACATGTTTTCCCACAGTATATTAAATTGAACTATTCAACCTAAACACCAACTATTAAGGTTATCATTTTGCATCAAGGATTAGAAACAGTTCGGGGGATGAAAACCGAAAAAACAAATGAATATTTTTTTTTTAGAATATTTGTTAAATTGTTCCACAGTTTTTCAGAGCTTCTGTAGGCAAATTGCTGTTGCCCGAATTCCATCATTACCTGTAAGCTCTTATGGAGGGAAGTGTCCGCGTTGATATACTTCTATATTTGTGTCCAATTATATCATGTGTTTTGAAAGATTACCATTTTGAATAATAATAATAATAAGTTTAATTTATATAGTACCTTTCCAGAGCTCAAGGACACTTTACAATAGTAACACAATAATACACAAACAAAGGACAGTTTCAAAGAACATGAAAATGTGTAAGATGAAAAGGAGGTGGGTGGTAAATTACATGGGAGATGATATTGTGTTATAAATAAAAAAAATTAAAAAAAATATTTTTAAAGAAAACATGAGTGAGCAGGCAAAATTCATATTCAACTGTAGGTTATAACAGAATGGCACAATCATAAAACAAAACATGGCAACAAAGAAAAAACTGAAATGACCCCTATTCAAAAGTCTGCATACCCTTAGTTCTTAATATTGTGTATTGCCCCCTTTAGCATCAATGACAGCGTGCAGTCTTTTGTAATAGTTGTCCATGAGGCCGCAAATTCTTGCAGGTGGTATAGCTGCCCATTCATCTTGGCAAAATGCCTCCAGGTCATGCAAAGTCTTTGGTCGTCTTGCATGAACCGCACATTTGAGATCTTCCCAGAGTGGCTTGATGATATTAAGGTCAGGAGACTGTGATGGCCACTCCAGAACCTCCACCTTTTTCTGCTGTAACCACTGGAGGGTCAACTTGGCCTTGTGCTTAGGGTCATTGTCATGCTGAAAAGTCCAAGAGTGTGCCATGCGCAGCTTTCGTGCAGAAGAATGCAAATTGTCTGCCAGTATTTTCTGATAGCATGCTGCATTCATCTTGCCATACATTTTCATAAGATTCCCTGTGCCTTTAGAGCTCACACACCCCCAAAACATCAGTGATCCACCACCATGCTTCACAGTGTGGATGGTATTCTTTTCACTATAGGCCTTGTTGACCCCTCTCCAAACATAGCGCTTATGGTTGTGACCATAAAGCTCTATTTTGGTCTCGTCACTCCAAATTACAGTGTGCCAGAAGCTGTGAGGCGTGTCAAGGTGTTGTCGGGCATATTGTAACTGGGCTTTTTTGTGGCATTGCCGCAGTAAAGGCTTCTTACTGGCAACTCGACCATGCAGCTCATTTTTGTTCAAGTATCGTCGTATTGTTCTCCTTGAAACAACCACACTGTCTTTTTCCAGAGCAGTCTGTATTTCTCCTGAAGTTACCTGTGGGTTTTTCTTTGTATCCCGAACAATTCTTCTGGCAGTTGTGGCTGAAATCTTTCTTGGTCTACCTGACCTTGGCTTGGTATCAAGAGATCCCTCAATTTTCCACTTCTTAATAAGTGACTGAACAGTACTGACTGGCATTTTCAAGGCTTTGGATATATTTTTATATCCTTTTCCATCTTTATAAAGTTCCATTACCTTGTTACGCAGGTCTTTTGACAGTTCTTTTCTGCTCCCCATGGCTCAGTATCTAGCCTGCTCAGTGCATCCATGTGAGAGTTAACAAACTCATTGACTATTTATACACAGACACTAATTGCAATTTAAAAAGCCACAGGTGTGGGAAATTAACCTTTAATTGCCATTTAAACCTGTGTGTGTCACCTTGTGTGTCTGTAACAAGGCCAAACATGCAAGGGTATGTAAACTTTTGAACAGGGCCATTTGGGTGATTTCTGTTATAATTATGATTTAAAAAGGAGCCAAACAACTATGTGATAATAAATGGCTTCATATGATCACTATCCTTAAATAAAAGACAGTTTTTTTGCATGATCAGTCATATTTTCAAAATCAATGCCAAAATTTCACAATTTCTGCCAGGGTATGCAAACTTTTGAGCACAACTGTATGTGGATGATGCAGTCAATATGGGACAGCATTACATACTTCAACATCTAAACAGACCAAGGACTTATGCAAGGATACTATTTGTTGACTTCAGTTCAGCTTTTAACACCATCAACCCCACTCTCCTATGGACTAAATTAACCCAGCTCTCTGTTCCTGCATCTATCTATCAGTGGATCACCAGCTTTCTGACAGACAGGCAGCAGCTAGTAAGAATGGGGAAATTCACCTCCAGCACATGTTCAATCAGCACTGGTGCCCCCCAGGGATGTGTACTCTCCCCACTACTCTTCTCCCTGTACACAAAAGACTGTACCGCCAAGGACCCCTCTGTTAAGCTCCTGAAGTTTGCAGACGACACAACAGTCATCGGCCTCATCCAAGATGCCGATAAATCTGCATACAGAAGGGAAGTTCAACAGCTGGCCATCTGGTGCAGTCAAAACAACCTAGAGCTGAACATGCTTAAAATAGTGGAGATGAAAGTGGACTTTAGGAGGAACACCCCAACATTACCCCTGCTCACCATTCTGAACAGCACTGTGGCAGCAGTGGAGTCATTCAGGTTCCTGGGCTCTACCATCTCACAGGACCTGAAGTGGGAGACACACATAGACTCAATTTTGAAAAAGGCACAGCCTGTGAAAGGTGCAGAGAAATATAGTTGCACATTATGCACATGTTGGTAAAAGGCTCTATTTAATGTATTAAAGTTTTTGTGCTATTGAGATAACTCTGTTTAATTGGGAAACACGCTGTAGAGATTAAGTTGTTGCTACTTACCTGCTACTAACATTCTACTTAGTGCTTCGGTTAACCCAACCATGGTCTAGTTTTATCCATGTTTATATCTATTTTTTTATTTTTTATATTCCTGATAATTATGTAGAGGTATGTCATTCCATTTATGCATGTATATTTAATAATATAGTGAGGTGCGGGATACCTAAAACCCAGAGTGGAATTCAAATAAAGTGATTACAGAATGATTTTAGTGGGGAGGGAAAATCTACTCCATTCACAAACACTGCTTCTGTTCTCTCTGTTTTTGTAGTCAGAGTCCGAAATACTCAGTGCTATATATGTTTTCTCAGAAATACCTTTCATTTTTTTTCCCAAAACGGTAGCCCAATATAGTGTATTATTTAATTCACTTTTTATACATATTACTTCCACATATACATATCACTTACACCTTTCCTCTACACATGCCATATAAAGAACATTTTAGATCTTTCACTCTCATCCCAGTGGAGGGTGGCTGTCTAATCAAAAGCTGATAATGACAGCAGTCCTCTGCTGCTAGAACGAGTGTTTGTGTGCGCAATCAGTCCTCTGCGATTAAAACAACCCTCCACACACATACACACACTCACATACCCAAGTCCATAAATCAGAAGGTTTGATTTCCCTTGGTGTTCAAGGGAAAATATCCTGGTGGATATGTGAACTCTGCATATATTTGGAGCTAATCCAGCATTGTGTTTATAAGCTCCCTTCTGAGCTACAGCAAAGGTCTCCTCCAGAGGCAAACTGACTTATCATTGCTAGAACAATTATAACAATATTAGGTGCACAGAATGCACACCAAGATACCATGCTCGGAGTATAAACAAGGCAGATACAGCTTTGATCCAACTTTGACTAGTGATTTTGTAACACAGCTAGATGTCAGGGTGTTTAAATCCAAGCCAGACTGTTTTGATTTAGAATTACTATTAGATGATAATTAATAAGGTGCAATACAATACAGATACAGAATACAGTTTTTTTATTGCAACAAGTTTTAAGCCACTCGCTTGATCCAAAAGTAACATTTTTAGCTCAGATTTTTCTTACCTAGCTCCTGAGACATAATGAGACTCAATTGTTTAATTTGAGTATCGATTTTGACAAAAAAATGGTAGTAGTAAAAAGTAAATGCCAATTATAAAGTAAAACAGCACAATCACACTTTTAAGTTATTTGGACACATTTTGGTTGTCAAAATTGCTTTCCATTTAATCTCATTGCTGTGTAGGAGAAACAACTGAGATATCAAAGATATTTGTGATGTTTTATTATTATTATTATTAGTAGTAGTAGTAGTAGCATTTATTTATTAAATTATTATGGGAGTCCACAAGGAATATGGGATTGCAATAACTACATTTGTAAACAACATTTCTATTTAAAAAATGAATGGTAGAATTTGAGCGAAGACAATTGTTGTTATGATTGGCATGCACTAACACTGTGCCAATATGCATAAAATATGTGTCATGAACTTGCCAATATGAAATAAATAAATAAATAAATCAGTATTGATTATTACTGCTCCCTTAGACACACAGCTACGATTAAAAACGTAATTTTAAGTTCCATGTTTGTTTCCCTATTGCGCTTTACACAGTGAATATTCATCTGAGCTCATCTGCCAAAACAAGCATGTGTCTGCACTGTGACACGATGTTTGTGGCTCTGTTGACAGTGAGCCACTATAAAAATGAATTGCTTGGCAAAGGCCACATCAATTTTCTGACCTAATTTCCAGGGGACATGAAGGCCGAAATCCGCTTATTCCAAAACCCAAATGACTGTCTGGATCATAACTGTTCAAAATAAGCTACCTCATGCGCTGGACAGATTAAAATTTGAATCGTAAGTCACAAGTCATTCATTAGGTCAAAGATGATCAGCCGAAAAGTGGCACTTACATCTGAGCCTGTATATTCAGTCTTAAATCGTTAGATTACATAATAATCAAACTTTTGATCTGCTATTGAAAAAGAATGTTTAAAAAAGTCTGATACTGTACTTGTATAATAATAATTAACACAGTATGTAGCCATTCAAAACTGTTTGTTAATCAATTTAAATAATTAATTATGCATAAACTTTATTTCAATTTTGATTGAAATGCATCCTTGGGCTCCCTCTCTTTCTCTCTCTCTTTCGCTCTCATCTCACCCACATACACACACACACACACACACATTCAGACTCGAGTCGCGACCAACAAATAGAGCCACATCCTCGCGACTTGATCAATACAACAGTTTGTATTATCCTAAATAACTTTTAATATGTGAAAATTTTTATGTTTCAATGTATTTCGCCCTAATCAGCCTCACATAGCTATAGTGGAAAGCACCACGCTAACCCTCCCTCTCTCTTTCGCTCTCACACAAACTATCAGGAGCATACTCAGCTCACCCCCGTAACTCACTGGGATTGTAAACAGTTGTTTAGCAATGGAAAAGCTGTACAAGAATGGCAACACTGGCTGCTGCTGAGACTTAAACTTACACTTAGGCAATTTGAAGCAATGTTATTCCTGAAGAGAGCCATTTTAAACATGGGTAGTTCCACACGAGATCTCTCTCAGTTTCCCTCATTTTCTCACGTGCACACACACACACACACACACACACACACACACACACAAACCTTGTTACTCCAATGCCAAAAAGCAGCACGTCCTCCGTTGCTAGTTCTAAAGTAAAGTTTTCGAACTAGCAATGAAGGCTTGAGCTGTGTCAAAGCTAGATACACTTGATCAATACAACAGTTTATATATTATCTGAAATATCTGTGGGAAACACCCTCGTGCTCCTCATCCCCCTCTCTTAAGCTCTCTCTCACACACACACGTGGACACACTTACATATATGCATTATGCACACACTTACTAGTGAGTGGAAAACAGAGCCGTAATGTCAGCGCACACCTGCATCTCAGTAGGGTTGCAAACAGTTGTTAAGTTTTACAATGGAAATATGGTGACACACGCTGCTGCTGAGAGGTGCATAAACTTATATCTTGCCAATTTTGAAGCAATATTACTTCTGAGAAGAGCTGCAACAAAAAAAGGGTAATCCCAGAAGCGATCTCTCTCAGTTTACAAGTTTTTCTCCTTTGATCCCTCAAAAACAAACTCACACACACGCACTACCTTATTACTCCAGTAAGTGCTCCAGTAAAGCAGCACAAGCCTCGCAATCCTCCATTGCTAGTTCTATAGTGACGTTTTCAAACTAGCAATGATGGCTTGGACTGTATCAAAGCAAGACACTGAATCCGTGGCGGAAGAAAGTAGTTCCACTCACAAAAGCATTTTAGGGACGAAAACCAGAAAATGTCTTGAGATAAAACCCTGAACAACGTCGTAAGGTATGATAACCGTGGTATAAGCGGAATAATTGACTCTGGCCCATTGAATTATTGAAAAATAATGCACACCTCGGGTGTGCATTAGTTTTTCAATAATTCAACAGTCCGTCGTCAATTATGCCTTATATATATATATATGCATAATTAATTATTTACTGTATATATCGTAGTTAAAAAATAATTGAATTATTACAATTTATTAACTTAGGGTTAAATATTCTAAGCTTCTATTTTGAATTTGTCTTTATAATAGTTATTTTTCTATTACAAGAAAATTATTCTATTTTTCTAATAGTTATCTATTTTCATTACAAATGATATCGTCATCATAACAATGAGTGAAAAGTTAACCTTTTCATTTTTATTTATTTATTTGTATATGGTCAATGTCACAAATGTACTTATTTGAATAGCATTCACAGAATAGGGCAGATTGTTTTTTGTATTTTTGTTTTTTTATATGATTTTTATTTTATTTTTTTTCCTCATTTTTTTCTTTTTACCCCAATTCTGTTTTCCTATTCTAAGTGTCTATTTGCACCCTGGTGTAAATAGCAACTGCCACACAGTGCAGCTATTTGCACCACCAAAGTCTGGTGGAACCACAGAAATATATGACAAACTAATCAGTAGACGTCGCTGCAGTGGCGTCGGGTGTAAATACGGTGTGTGAATGTGTAGTGCTGTCCTAGTGACCGCTGTGTCCTAGTGACTTCAAAATAGAAGAAATTAGGTATTTTTAAACAAGTGCCTACCTTTACCATCATTCCCATGATGAAACACATCCAAACCAGCATTTCCTTGATGGAAAACTGCCAGCGTGGCACATAATGCCACCGAACTAGGCTGCGTGCCAGATAAAGGAGCAAGTCTCGACGGCGAGAACGGTGCATCCATCCGGAGGGAGAGAGAACACAAGGAAAAGTCCGGTGCTCATTCTCAATCCTTCTTCTTATGACAAGAGCCGGAGCCTCTAGGCTCGTGTCTCCTTTCAAATAACGCATGGTTTGACAGAGCCTCGACGAAGCGCCATCAGGCCTGTTTAACAATGCGGTTGAATCCGCATACAAACTGCTCATTTCCAACAATGTCCTCACGTTTTTTCACTCAAAAGGGAGAACATAGTTCTTGCTTCGGCGTGAGTTGCTAGTAACCAACACGGGCTTAGTGAAATTTGTGGACTGAAGTAAGACAATCTGGCAGATAGCGCCAAGCACTCATCTATATAGAGCCCGTAACGTGGCTCCCTATGGGCATCGCTTAATCGCCATCAGTCAATAAATTGCTTTGATTGTATACAAGCTTCAGCCCACATGAGACTACTGATGTAGTCCCAATTGTGTCATTATGGAACATTGATGTTTCCTTGAAAGGGAACCAAGGTAACTTTTTTTCTAAGGTAAGGTTAAGGTTAGGTTTAGGGGTAGAGGTTAATGTAGTGTGTCTGTGGGACACTAAATAAACACAATAAACACACTGCAGTGATGACCATACTGTGAAATTAGTATCTACCATTATTTGCACCAGGGTTGGGGTGCAAATAATTTCTGCCACTATTTGGACTAGGGTGTAAATAGCATATACCATTATTTGCACTAAGGTGCAAATATCATCTGTCTTTATTATTTTATAATCCTAAAACTTTCTGTTTATTTCCTGTTTATAATTAGATTTTGAAGATGATCATTTTAAAATCCTAAAACATTATTTATTTATATTGTAAATTACATTTTGAATCCCAAATGTTCAATGTGATCTCAAACTTGTTAGGCCCACTGTATTTAATTAATACAGTATTGTTTAGTTTGTTCTAAAATGTAATCTGGGACTATTACAAATTACGTGACTAAAATTGCAATCAGAAGCATAATCTTTTAGATTAATTTTTTACGAGTAATCTAATTTGATTACACTTAGAAAACATTTGGATCACTTACTGCATTTGTTGATGAAAATCCAGTCAATAATTTCAGTGAATTAAGTACAAACCCCAATTCCAAAAACGTTGGGACAGTATGAAAAATGCTAATAAAAACAAAAAGGAGTGATTTGTAAATTATATTCAACCTTTGCTATATTAAAAGCACTACACATTATATGATGTTTTACCTTGTGAATTTCATTTATATATATATATATATATATATATATATATATATATATATATATATATATATATATATATATATATATTTCCCTCCATTCATCCATTATGCAGGTCTTCAGCTGCACAATTATACAGGGTCTTCGTTGCCGTATTGTGCGCTTCATAATGCACCACACATTCTCAATTCTCAATTGGAGATGGTCAGGACAGCAGGCAGGCCAATCTAGCACCCGCACTCTCTGCTTATTCGACCAGTATGTGGTTTGAAGTTGTCCTGCTGAAAATGCCGGGACGTCCCTGGAAAAGACGGTGCTGTATGACAGAATATGCTGCTCCAAATGTGTACATATCTGTCTGCATTAATGGACCCCTTACAGATGTGCGAGTTACCCATACCATGGGCACTGACACACCCCTGGCCCATACAGACACTGGCTTTTGGACCTGACGCTGATAACAGCTTGGCTATCCTTTTCCTCTTTGGTACGGAGAACACAATGGCCATGGACTCATCGTACCAAAAAAAAAAAAAAAAAAAAAAAACGGTTCCACTGTTCTACTTGCCATCTAAGATGCGAACGAGCCCAGAGAAGTCGGCAGAACAACAGTGTTAATGTAGGGCTTCTGCTTTGCATAATAAATTCTTAACTTGCATCTGTGGATGCAGCAGCAAATAGTGTTGACTAACAAAGGTTTACTAAAGTAATGTTCATGAAATCCATTACAGATGAAATATGTTTTTTAAGGCAGTGATGTCTGAGGGATCAGAGATCACATGCATTCAGAAGTTGTTTTCGTCTTGCCCTTTATGTACTGAGATTTGACCAGATTCCTTGAATCTTTTAACTATATTGTGCACTGTAGAGGGTGAAATGCCCCAAATCCTTCCACTTTGTCTTTGGGGAACATTGTTCTCAGATTGGTGCATTATTTTCTGAAAAATCTGTTGGCAAATTGACACGTCTCGAATGATCCTTGCTCTTGAAGGACTAGGCTGTTTTTGGAGGCTCCCTATATACTACGACACAACTGCCTCACGTGATTAAAGCTAGGGTGTGCAATCTTTTCCAGAAACATTTTTTGTTATACTGGTTGAAAGTCTCTTCACATCCTGATAGCAATCAATAATTTAAGTGGTCTAAATGTAAAAAAAAAAAAAAAAAAAAATATATATATATATATATATATATATATATATATATATATATATATATATATATATATATATATATATATATATATATCTTCTGTGGAAGGGACAGGACTAAAATGATCGACCAATCATTGCATTCGGTCCAAATGTAATGATAGGATGTCCTTCCTGTCTGTCAATTTATATTTGCATACCGCCACGCAACTTGTTCACGCAGACAATCACACGTCATCAGCGCGGGTTCCTTGATGCTGTGCAGAGCAAGCGTGAGAATGGAAGTTGAACTGCAGCAACCTTATGTTCTTCCAGAACCACCAGTAAAAGGAAACAAGAAAAGAAAAGCTGTGTTAGAAACTTCTACAACGAAAAAACATCTGGATCAAGAGTGTGCTAAAAGCAGAATTAACACTGGCGTTGCTTTTCCACGCTGGAGGCAACTGCGGGACTCAAAGTGTCTGAAAAATGACTGGTTGCTGTTTTTCTTTTGGACAGGTAATTACATGGTTTGATTTGTTTTTTATATATTTTGTGTGTGTGTTTGAGGAGGCGTGGCTTTGGAGACACCTCTGAAGCGAGGGCGGGCTCTATGCTTTCAAAGCTAGCTTGCTAACTGCTAACCTCTCTGGATTACACACCCTAGCTTTAACATCTCCTATTTCACATCACCTTGTTATTTGAAGTCGTCAAATTGTTATTAGTCTTAAATTGCCCGTCTCAACTTTTCTGGAGCATGTTGCAAAAATCTGATTTGAAATTACTGTACATTTTCCAAAAAAAATTCACAAGGTAAAACACCATATAATGAGTAGTTTTTTTCAATATAGCAAAGGGTGAATATAATTTACAAATCACTACTTTTTGTTTTTATTAACATTTTTCATACTGTCCCAACTTTTTTGGAATTGGGGTTGCACCAAATGACACTCCTTTCATTAAACATTCAGAAACACAAAATCAAACAGCAATTTGTCAATTGCTGAGTAAAAGAAAGGGTACTTGAATATATATATATATATATACACACACACACACACACACACACAGTTCATTCAAAAAGTATTCAGACCCCTTATTTTTTTTTTCACATTTTGTTATGTTGCAGCCTTATGCTAAAATGCTTTAATAGGGACATATTATGCTAAATCCCCTTTTTCATTTTTTTTGGAACATAATTATGTGCCCCCAGTGTGTTTAGACAACAACAAAATGTGGTAAAAAAAAGCATCCCCTCATTTCTTTCCTTTCCTCATCAATAAAAAACAGTGTCTCCGAATGAGCCATTCGGTTTTGCAGCCCCTTATGATGTCAAAAGGGGAAAGGTACCGCCCACGGCTGGCGAAGAGATCCACCCGAGTAGCTTAGTTCTGGCGTCATTAAAACCTGAGTGAGCAGCACACAGTCCGCCAAATGTATCTCCTCGCTAGAGCCGCTTGTGCTAACTCAGCCTGCTTCATCAACGATGGTCAACACAAGGCTGGATTTGATTCAAAGCTAAGGATCAAGGATTGATCGATACAAACTCTCCGTGACACAACTTCAGATTTGCAAGTCATAAGTTTTGCAGTTAATACTTTTTTAATGTTTGCAATTTGGCCTTCTGAATTTGCTTGTTTGCACGTTGCACGAAAAACACTTGTGCAAACGTGCTTTGTGTAACGTAGCAACTAGTCCCTAACTACCTTATTCCATAACAATGAAGCTGTAGCTCTGTTTTGGTTATGATATAAATTGATTGGCATCTTCCACAGTCCCGCTTGAATGGTCAGTGGAAGATTTTCCGTGCAATAAAACCAGTCATTATTTAAAAAAACGATTATGAAACAATAGTGGTATTTTTGACAACTATAGAGTATTTCATAACTTGACCTTTGTTATGCACAACACAGTAAGATGACTGACTTAGTGTGTTCTCCATGTTATTTATAATTTTTTTAACTGTTTAATTTCTCCTGCATTGTTGTCGCCGGATTACCCATGGCACCAGCAGGAAAGGCACAGCCCACTTCCAGAAAGGGTTGTGGTGAGCAGCAGTTCCTTTGAATTTAAAGCTACAGACACTAAAACAGCCTGTTTGGAACAGGGCTACAAAACAGGGGTATAAAGGCATGGTAGAATAAATGATCTATGATGTATTTTGAGCTGAAACTTGACAGACACATGCTGGAGACACCTGAGACTTATTTTACATAGTGTAAAAAGGGGCATACTATGTCCACTTTAAATTATTATTATTATTATTATTATCACATCAATCTACACTCCATACCCCATAATGACAAAGCAAAAAACTTATTTTTGATAACTTTGCAAATTTATAAAAAACAAATAAATAAATAATGAGATATCACATTGACATAAGTATTCAGACCCTTAACTCAGTACTTAGTTGAAGCACCTCTGGCAGCGATTACAGCCTCAAGTCTTTTCTGGTATGATGCAACAAGCTTTGCACACCTGGATTTGGGGATTTTCTGCTATTCTTCTCTGCTCTTCCTCTCAAGCTCTGTCAGGTTAAATGGGGACCGTCGGCGGACAGACATTTTCAGGTCTCTCCAGAGATGTTCGATTGGGTTCAAGTCCGGGCTCTGGCTGCGTCGCTCAAGGACATTCACAGAATTGTCCCTAAGCCACTCTTGCATTGTCTTGGCTGTGTGCTTAAGGTCATTGTCCTGTTGGAATGTGAACCTTCGGCCCAGTCTGAGGTCCTGAGCACTCTGGACCAGGTTTTAATTAAGGATATCTCTGTATTTTGCTGCATTCAGCTTTCCTTCAACCCCGACCAATCCCTGCCGCTGCATGATGCTACCACCACCATGCATCACCATTGGGATGGTATTGCACAGGTGATGAGTGGTGCCTGGTTTCCTCCAGACATTACACTTGGAATTGAGGCCAAACAGTTCAATCTTTGTTTCAACAGACCAGAGAATCTTGTTTCTCACAGTATGAGAGTCCTTTAGGTGCTTTTTTGCAAACTCCAAGTGGGCTTTCATGTGTCTTTAACTGAAGATATGCTTCCGTCTGGCCACTCTGCCATTAAGCCCAGATCAGTGGAGTGTTGCAGTGATGGTTGTCCTTTGGAAAGTTTCTCCCATCTCCACACATGATCTCTGGAGCTCAACCAAAGTGACCATCAGGTTCTTGGTCACCTCTTTTACCAAGGGCCTTCTCTCCTGATTGCTCAGTTTGGCCGGTCGGCCAGCTCTAGGAAGAGTCCTTGTTGTCATCCAAACTTCTTCCATTTAAGAATTATGGAGGCGGGGGGGGCCTAGGTAGCTCAGCAAGTAAAGATGCTGACTTCCGCACCTGGAGTCGCAAGTTCAAATCCAGGGCATGCTGAGTGACTCCTTGTCAGGCTTCCTAAGCAACCAATTGGCTCGATTGCTAGGGTGGGTAGAGTCACGTTGAGTTAACCTCATCATGGTTGCTATAATGTGGTTGTCACTCTTGGTGGGGCACGTGGTGAGTTGTGTGTGGATGCCGCGGAGAATAGCATGAGCCTCCACATGTGCTAGGTCTCTGCGGTTATGTGCTCAACAAGCCACGTGATAAGATGTGTGGTTTGACTGTCTCAGACGCGAGGCAACTGAGATTTGTCCTCCGCCACTCGGATTGAGACTAGTCACAACGCCACCACGAGGACTTAGAGCACATTGGGAATTGGGCGTGCCAAATTGGCATGTACTCTTGGGAACCTTCAATGCAGCTGATTTCTTTCTTTTTTCTTTCTTTTTTTTATGTTGCCTTCCCCAAATCTGTGCTTCGACACAATCGTGTCTCTGAGCTCTGCAGGCAGGTCATTTGATCTCATGGCTTGGTTTTTGCTCTGCTATGCATTTTCAGCTGTGAGACCTTATATAGTCAGGTGTGTGCCTTTCCAAATCATGTCCAATCAACTGAATTTGCCACAGATTGACTTCAATCAAAGTGTAGAAACATCTCAAAGACGATCCAGAGAAATGGGATGCACCTAAACTAAATTTCAAGTGTCATAGCAAAGTGTCTGAATACTTAATAAATTTGCAAAGTTATCAAAAATCTGGTTTTTGCTTTGTCATTATGGGGTATGGAGTGTAGATTTTAGCATGAGGCTGTGAAAATGTGAAACAATTAAGGGGTCTGAATACTTTCTGAATGCACTGTGTGTGTGTATATATATATATATATATATATATATATATATATATATATATATATATATATATATATATATACACATGTATGTATGTATGTATGTATATATATATATATATATATATATATATATATATATATATATATATATATGTAATCATATAATCATGTAAAACATAAAATAGTTACTGTAATGTGATATGCACATTTTAAAATATAATGTAATCTAATCACAAGTACTTGATTTTTGTAATTTGATTGCACAATCAAATTACATGTAATCTGTTATTAGCCAGCACTGTGTGAAGTGAAATTGTTTACTTTCACAATCCTATGACTAATGTCTCTACAAGGACAGATCCCTGGCCTGGATTTCCCAAAGCATGTAAAACAGGATTACAGTATCCAGGCCGTTCGAATCAATGTGACCTCTGTATGAATATCGTCAGTGAACGAAGAGTTGAGCAGAGAGAGGATAGAGGGTTGACTGTTGAGCTCATCACATGACAATATTCCACAAGTGTCCAGCATGTGTGTGAGAGAATTAAAGATAAGGGCACAGACTCATGTTACGCACAGAGTTGCAATACATTACTGAGAACCCTGACTCGTGAAGATCAAGAGAATACTGTTTCAAACACTGATACACAAACAAAAATAACACACACAAATTCAAGTCAATATGAAATCAAAATGACCCTATTGCTTTCTGTTTTCAATCCATCAGTCAAAATAAAGAAATCTTTGTAATCGTTGATCAAAATTTAGCAAAGGACTTGTTCCACCTCCAAAATGACTTTCCTTTTTGGCTAACATCACAAAGCCCGTCACACAAAAACCTTTGTGGATGTCAAATGGGTTGTGAAAGCTATTTAATGTTGACTTTAAAACTAAAGGCTAACACTTTCCTCCAGTATAGACACAAGGCACTCTTAAACCAACATACACACTTTATAATATGGGATAATCAATCGTAATTGAATCTAAGTGCTTTATAATATCATGTGAAGTGCTTGTGTTTTTGTGTGTATACTCAACACAATGTCGTAAAAAAAAAAAAAAAAAAAAACCTATGCTGTATTTCAATCAAATTCTTCTTGTGAGTCTCAAAAATGTTTGCAAATCGTTACATGCATTGCAACCAATCAAAGAGCCAGAATCACAGAGCAGAAGTTGAATCAATTATTTGTATAGCAGATGGGTAATAAATAAATAAAGCAATGGTAATCTGATTATCTTCAGTAAAATGTGGTGCACAGTGAAGCGTAGGCAGGAAGAACATAACAGACCTACACTGTAAAATCGAATTAGTTGATCTTACTTAGATATGTCAAGGCAATCTGTTTACATGCTTTTTCTAAGTAAATGTACTTATTTGGCTCAAGTAAATGAACTATTTTTTTATGTAATGTTAACTAGTTACAAGTAAACTTAACTCATCTGTGATTAAAGTAATGTTGTTTATATTTAAATATTTAAATGGAGTTATCATGTCTAACTGTAAGGGGGAAATTATGACTGTACTCTTGGTTAGCCATATGGCACATTGGATATACTCAGTACTTCTTAGTGCACATAACACTAATCACCCTCATGGTGCAATCTCAACTATCAACCAACTACAACAAAACAACAACAATAGTCATAAGAATTAAAACTAAACACATTTTCAGATAAGAATTATTATTTTTCTACATAAGTTCCCTTGTTTTGACCAAACATTAATAATTTATTCAAGCGCAAGGGTTTATGGGTATTCCATACAGCTGCAATTTTGTACTTGAAAATGTTTTGGTTTTGTCCTTAAAACGCTCTTGTGAGTGGAACTTCTTTCTTCCACCACGGATTCAGCATCTTGCTCTGATACAGTTTAAGCCTGCGTTGCTAGTTCAAAAACAACAAGTTAGTGCGTTTTTGCGTGTGTAAATTTGTTTTTGAGGGATAGAAAGAGAGAAGCTTAGAAACTGAGAGAGATCGCCTGTGGGATTAAATTTATTTGTTACAGCTCTCATCAGAAGTTACATTGCTTGCGCTGACATGACGGCTGTTTTTTGCTCGCGAGTGTGTGCGTAATGCATATAAAGTATGTCCACGTGTGTGGGAGAGTGTAAAGAGAGGGGGAAGGGGAGTGCGAGGGTGTTTCCCACAGATATTTCAGATTCAGAAACTGTTGTATTGATCAAGTGCATCTAGCTTTGATACTGCTCAAGCCTTCGTTGCTTGTTTGAAAAACGTCACTTTAGAACTAGCAACGGAGGATTCGCTGCTTTTCGGCATTGGAGTAACAAGGTAGTGTGTGTGTGTGTGTGTGTGTGTGCGCGTGCGTGCGTGCGTATGTATGTGTGTGAGCGTGTGTAAGTGCGGGGGAGATGAGAGAGCTTTTCAACCAAAATTGAAATAAATGTAGGATATTATAGACATTGTTTGGCATTCTTAACCAATTTACTTTAACCAATGTCTTTGTCAATATGGTTATTTTGCTGTTGTAGCATGTACGGTGTGTGTGTGTCATATTTGGCGAAATGATATGAAACCGTTATGTGGTCAAGACCTAGAACTACTTCATAGCCGTGCGTTTACTTGAAAAATAATTGCACACCTTAGAACGTCCATCAACCAACCAGAATCAAACATTCAACAGACCCGTAGTATAAAGATGTTTTATTGATCAAGTGCATCTTGATCTGATACAGCTCAAGCCTTCGTTGCTTGTTTGAAAACGGCACTTTAGAACTAGCAGCGGAGGATGCACTGCTTTTCGGCACTGGAGTAACAAGGGTGTGTGTGTGTGTGTGTGAGTGTGAGCAAGAGAGAGGGGGATGGATAGCACGGTGCTTTCCATTATAGCTATGTGAGCCTGATTAGGGCAAAATACATTGAACATAAAAAGTTCCACATATTAAAAGTTATTTTGGATAATAGAAACTGTTGTACTGATCAAGTCGTGGGGGGTGCGGCTCTATTTGTTGGTTGCAACACGAGTCTCAATGTGTGTGTGTGTGTGTGTGTGTGCGCATATGCTGAGGAGCCGATAGAGAGTCCCGGCCATGTCAGCGGCCGGTTCAGCGCCGCGGCAGGAGGGACACAATGTCTCATTTCCTCCATCAGGGAACAGAGGTTACATCAGTAACCAAGACGTGATAATGTGCGCTAAACGTGATAAACTAACCCTGCGGTTTTAACTATGCCATTCTTTACAAATGAATGATCTTAAACCATTTAAAGCAGAAACATTTGTTTCTTTATTACACTGTTTATAACATTTTGATAGACCTGCTCTTTGCAGATTATTTAATTTAATTTTGTTTTCATTTCAAATGTTTCATTTTATATAGCAGCAAAAAAATCACATTTTGTTTTTTATTTAGGCTTTGTGTCAGGATTATGTCATTTACAATTGGTAATTTGTATAGAGGCCATACATTAATGTGCTTTTTCTGTCTTGTTTTCTCAAAAAAAAAAAAAAAAAAAAAAAACTCATAATAACCTTGTTTGTACTGATAGTGTTAAGGTCACTTTCAGTTGTGGCCATGGAAAACAAAGCCAAAAAAACAATAATGCACTGTTTCTGTGGTCAGTATGTCATTAATGGTGCTTGCAAAGGCAAGAATTACTACATAGGGTAAAGAGTTTGTTGAAATCCCTAAGTGTTAGAACTAGGCACATAACTTGACCTGTAGCACGTTTGTGCTATAGATCATGAACAATCAATCTGAGATACCTGTTAGAGAGGTGCGCTATTACTCTTCGAAGTGATCTGACTTATGATTTTCATCAAATGGCAGACCGACAGACCGACAGACCTACCTACCTACAGTACCTACCTATCCATCCATCCATCCATCCATTCATCCCACTATAACATGTATGTCTATCTGGCTTTTTAACCAGTTAATTCATTCATTGATTTGTCTTGATTACTTATACATAATCTTTCTGACTCAAGGTTACAAAACTCTAGAAGGAGCATTTTCTACCATGTTTCCAATGCTGCGGGTAGAATTGTAACACAGTGTTACATCTGTTCCCCACTGACCACCTTGCATGTTAGCCTGATTTTATCAGTGACCTTGCACCTATACATGTCTGAAAATGTGTTACTTTTATGTAGACAAATCAGTTATTACAAGTTTACTTTCATGGTAAGGCAGGAATAATGATTTATTCACAATGAAAGATTAGAAAAAAAGCAAAACTGACCCCATTTAGCAGATATTCCCTAATAGTTTTGCAACATGTGGATTTTAAATTTCCCACACAGAAAGATTATGCCAATGTGAATATGCAGTGTCTGTTCCAAACTTACTCTGTCTACCCTATCATTGAGACTTTGGAGACAGGCTCTACTGACTTGGGCCAGTAAGCATCTTGCAAAAAACCTTAGCTGTGTCCCAAATTATGCATTATACCCGTTGCTATTACATTATACACTGGATGTACATTAGTGTAAACATACTACGCCCATTACAAAATAGTGAATAGTGAACATAGAATAGAGCACTAGTGTGCCAATTGGGACGCATCCCTAGAATGCCCTAGCAACTTCATAGCAATGTGCTAAGAACCACTCAGAATGCCTTAGCAACCACAAAGCAATGCCCTGGCAACAACCTCTCAAAACATTCTCTAGTGTCATGGTGGCGACTTTGGCATGGACAAGCACTACTCATATTTTCTTTAAAAAATATAATAATAATAATAATAATAATAATAATAATAATAATAATAATATATTGTTAATTAGTGCTGCAAATTTCCATGCACAAGATTTCTCACAGCTTCGGAACCATACTGAAAATGAATGGGCATGAGGACTGACTTTGTCAGGTGGACAATTCCTAATTCAAGGAATCTGTGGTCTATTTAGTTTTTTTCCACACATTTTCAAGTCTGCCTTCTGTACATCAATTATTTATTTATTTTTCTTGGGTCTGTGCAGGAGCAACATCATGGAACACTGAACATGACGGTAACCATACACACATACACACATACACACACACACACACACACACACACAGACACCACCATACCCATAAGCCATGCACTAACCTGAGTGTATTGTCACTCAACATGATAAACACAACCACCACTTCAGCTCACAGTTCACCCTGTCAACAAATGATACTTTACTGTAATGTGTTACCGAAGCGCATATATACAGGTGAATCTCAATAAATTAGAATGTCGTGGAAAAGTTCATTTATTTCAGTAATTCAACTCAAATTGTGAAACTCGTGTATTAAATAAATTCAATGCACACAGACTGAAGTAGTTTAAGTCTTTGGTTCTTTTAATTGTGATGATTTTGGCTCACATTTAACAAAAACCCACCAATTCACTATCTCAACAAATTAGAATACATCATAAGACCAATAAAAAAAAAAAACATTTTTAGTGAATTGTTGGCCTTCTGGAAAGTATGTTCATTTACTGTATATGTACTCAATACTTGGTAGGGGCTCCTTTTGCTTTAATTACTGCCTCAATTCGGCATGGCATGGAGGTGATCAGTTTGTGGCACTGCTGAGGTGGTATGGAAGCCCAGGTTTCTTTGACAGTGGCCTTCAGCTCATCTGCATTTTTTTGGTCTCTTGTTTCTCATTTTCCTCTTGACAATACCCCATAGATTCTCTATGGGGTTCAGGTCTGGTGAGTTTGCTGGCCAGTCAAGCACACCAACACCATGGTCATTTAACCAACTTTTGGTGCTTTTGGCAGTGTGGGCAGGTGCCAAATCCTGCTGGAAAATGAAATCAGCATCTTTAAAAAGCTGGTCAGCAGAAGGAAGCATGAAGTGCTCCAAAATTTCTTGGTAAACGGGTGCAGTGACTTTGGTTTTCAAAAAACACAATGGACCAACACCAGCAGATGACATTGCACCCCAAATCATCACAGACTGTGGAAACTTAACACTGGACTTCAAGCAACTTGGGCTATGAGCTTCTCCACCCTTCCTCCAGACTCTAGGACCTTGGTTTCCAAATGAAATACAAAACTTGTTCTCATCTGAAAAGAGGACTTTGGACCACTGGGCAACAGTCCAGTTCTTCTTCTCCTTAGCCCAGGTAAGACGCCTCTGAAGTTGTCTGTGGTTCAGGAGTGGCTTAACAAAAGGAATACGACAACTGTAGCCAAATTCCTTGACACGTCTGTGTGTGGTGGCTCTTGATGCCTTGACCCCAGCCTCAGTCTATTCCTTGTGAAGTTCACCCAAATTCTTGAATCGATTTTGCTTGACAATCCTCATAAGGCTGCGGTTCTCTCGGTTGGTTGTGCATCTTTTTCTTCCACACTTTTTCCTTCCACTCAACTTTCTGTTAACATGCTTGGATACAGCACTCTGTGAACAGCCAGCTTCCTTGGCAATGAATGTTTGTGGCTTACCCTCCTTGTGAAGGGTGTCAATGATTGTCTTCTGGACAACTGTCAGATCACCAGTCTTCCCCATGATTGTGTAGCCTAGTGAACCAAACTGAGAGACCATTTTGAAGGCTCAGGAAACCTTTGCAGGTGTTTTGAGTTGATTAGCTGATTAGCATGTCACCATATTCTAATTTGTTGAGATAGTGAATTGGTGGGTTTTTGTTAAATGTGAGCCAAAATCATCACAATTAAAAGAACCAAAGACTTAAACTACTTCAGTCTGTGTGCATTGAATTTATTTAATACACGAGTTTCACAATTTGAGTTGAATTACTGAAATAAATGAACTTTTCCACGACATTCTAATTTATTGAGATGCACCTGTATATATATATATATATATATATATATATATATATATATATATATATATATATATATATATATATATATATATATATATATATGCACTTCAATAAATCATATTTTAGGATTATTTCATATCTATATAAGTTTACTATCACAGGATATCTACAGGACAAATGAGTAGCCTACTATATTTCTACAAATGACTACTATATCATGTCGATTTTATGCACAACAATGGCAAATTATTAGTATCCCCTATTCATGTACAAATACATATTATTATTGGGAACTGTTACTGAAGGTAGTGCTGAATGAATGGAGTCTGTATATTAAGCAGTTTGGGCTGAATTCATCGCAAAAGTTTAATACTTAGAAAAAGAGTAAAGGGAAAAAAAACTTAAAACTCTTAATAAAGATAGTTAAACATATCATTACGTAAAACAGGACATTTAGATTTGCAAGACTCTGTTTGTGTTTCAGAGACAATGCAAGCAATCATGTGCATCTCAAAATGAGTGGCTTTCTCTTGGTAAACAGTAGTTTACTAGAAGTGCTTCAAAATTGTCACAATCAAACATAGCTGAAGACCTCCTTGATTGCTGTGCTATATTACAATAACAATTGCAAGTTCCAGTACTGGAGGGTTTATGGATAACAGTTATAATTGTACAGGTATATACATATGCAATGAGTACAAATATATACCAATAGATAATGTGATCAAAATGATGCAAGAATCTTCCACACTGCCCCCCCCCCCCCCCCCAAAAAAAATGCAGACCGTTGAAAAAAAAACAAAAAAAAACTTTTATCAGATATAAAGCATTCTTTGTTATTTTGATTTTGTGAGCAAAAATGCATTTTGGCCAGCAGGAAGCTAATAAAAGAATGTTTTGCATCTAGTACGAATAAATGTTGTGCATTCCTTAATGACGCATGAAAAGGAATCACAGTGTCATCATATTTAAAGACACAAAGAACTGAATTAAGGGATCAGAATGTGGAACACAATGAGCGAGGAACAAAGGCAGCACAGATTGTTGAAACTCATGATCACACACACACACACACACACACACACACACACACACATACTGCAGACAGGCACACAGCTGGTCTGGGGAGAACTAAATGGTTTTGTTATAAGAGGGCTGTGGTCCTGCAGTAGACAGCAGGGCTCTTCGATTAGCTTACTCACTAATGACACTAACACACCTGAGTCCTCAATGTCCTATTTCCCCTAGAGACAAACACAGATAAACACACAGGACACACTCGTGGACACTCTCAACCCAATACATGCTCTATTCAGCCACGTTTGCCCTTAGACTTAAAGGGGTATGAAATGAGTAGGTGTACATAGAGGGGCAGGGGTCTCAAATAATAGGAATAGTTAAACAAAAAATGGAAAATTTGCATACTTTACTCACCTCCATGTTGTTCCAAACCTGTATTATTTTATAGTACTTTTGAGGGAGAAATATTTTGAAATAAGAAATGCAATACTTATTGAATTTGCTGCCCTCAGTCTTTACAAAATTATGTGATTATTTAATATTTAACAGAATAGATTCTTGAAAGGTGTCTATACACAGACTTTTTTTTTTTTTTAAATTAAAGATCAAGATATTTTATTAATTGATATTTTTTTTGTAAAACGCCACTAATTGCAACAAAACTTATATGTATCTCTTACTACACATTTTCATATCAACAACCATCAAGCAATAACTTAAAGTTTCACAAGCTTTAAGTACACAAACATAAGTAGGGCTGCAACAAACTATTAGTTTGATATTCGACTAATCTAATGATTATTATAGCAATTATTCTTCTATTCAGGTGATTATTGCAACGATTAATCATTAGCACTTAACTGACTATTCAGCTTGTGCCTTGATTTAAAAAGTTGTATTAAACATGCTTACTAACAACAGAGGACAAAATCATGTTTTAAAAATACCTCTAATTGACATTCACCAAATAAAAGAAAAATAAACCTTTTTATTAAATTTAATTCAGTAAAAAATCACTGCAAACAATTCTATTGTAACTGTATCAAGTGTTTGGTCTTGTTTTCCATTTTAAAATATCTAAAAATCCTTAAAACAAGATGCATTTACATGACAAGCAACATATAAGATATTAAGAATTGCTTTCAGATAATGTATATTGAATATAAGTGTATTTTGTATATAATATGTATTATTTAACTTGTTTATACTTATGTCAGTGCAGAAAAGTCAAAATACACTTCTAAAATCATATCTTATATGTTGTTATGTAATATGTTGCTTCTTATGTAAATGTATGTTGTTTTAAGGAATTTTACATATTTATATTGGAAAACAAGCCAAAACAAAAACAAATCAAAAATGTATTTTGTTGCAGTGTATAATAGGGTAAAGACTACCCTCTCTCACCTTTTTGTTCACTTTGATCCATCTTTAACTCAAAAAAACAAACTCTCTCTTCTTAATAAAGCTGCGTATTGTTGATTTTCTTTACAATAAGATACACACCATGACACATACTGTATATTTTGATTCAATATGTAGCGAGCCATCATGTTTTCTTCTAGCGCACACGAGAGGGACAAGCGTCCCTGTGCCAAAGTGTGCATCAGCCGGGATGCAGTTTCAATCTCTCCCCCTTAGATCGGGTCACTTCACGCAACTCATAGAAACGGTGCTGACCGCACACAAGAAATACCAGTTTTGGAGTTTGTACTTATTTACATGACCTGCTTCCTTATTATTTGAACTTTAGTAAAAGATGCATTAAAGATATGATGCAGACTCGCCGAAGTGTTTCCTTTAAAGACACTCTGACATGCAAGTTTTGCTTAAGCGGAACGGCAGCTACGGCTACACTATATTTCACAGTGAGAGTGCTTCTGTATTTACTTATTTTGTATAATTTCCTAATACTTTGCAATCTACATCACCTGAAGCTGTTTGGAAATCTGGACTGTGAACTGTGTTTTCTTCCTCTCCTCAATCAGGCACAAGCTGCGGTTGATGCTCCTCTCACGTGCCCTCATTAGAGTTTAATGTGATCTCATGTTAAGTTAAACGAGATCAAACGACTATTCGACAATGGAAATTTGTGTGTACAATTTTTTATTGTTGATGTTGTTGATAAGGTTGACTAATCGCTTCAGCCTTACACATAACACAGTAGTTGTTCCACTAAAAAGAAGTGGATGAAAGGAGTCATTAGTTTGGAAGGTAACACTGTATGTTTTGTTGAGTAGAAGAACCTGCTCATGAGAGTCATTTGTTTAGGAATCAGACTACACGTTTTGTACCGGCTCATAAGAGTTATTTGTTCATGAATTGGACTACCCTGGTCACAATATATGTTTTGCGGTGGTCAAGATTTATATTTTGTGTTGAAGATTTAAAAGAAACGGCACCTGAAAGTTATTTGTTCGGGAATTGAAATACACTGGTCACATTTTACATTATGTTTTGTTCGGTAGATTCAAAACAATTGGCTCATAAGAGTCACTCATTGGGGAATCGGACTGCCTTGGTCACGATGTATGTTTTGTGCAGTAGATAAAAAAAATAAAAAAAATCATAGGAGTCTTTTGTTCGAGAATCAGACTACGCTGGACACGTGCATGTTTTGCTATGCTGATTCAAAACAACTGGCTCATAAGAGTCATCCATTGGGAAATCGGACTACCGTGGTCATGATGTACAGAATGTTTTACTGTGTAGATTCAATACACTATATTGCCAAAAGTATTTGCTCAACCATCCAAATAATTGAATTCAGGTGTTCCAATCACTTCCATGGCCACAGGTGTATAAAATGAAGCACCTAGGCATGCAGACTTCTTCTACAAACATTTGTGAAAGAATGGGCCGCTCTCAGGAGCTCAGTGAATTCCAGCATGGTACTGTGATAGGATGCCACCTGTGCAACAAGTCCAGTCGTGAAATTTCCTCGCTACTAAATATCCCACAGTCAACTGTCAGTGGTATTATAACAAAGTGGAAGCGACTGGGAATGACAGCAACTCCAAGGCCACGTAAAATGACAGAGTGGGGTCAGCGGATGCTGAGGCGCATAGTGCGCAGAGGTCGCCAACTTTCTGCAGAGATTCTAAAGCATGCCGCCACTGGACTCTAGAGCAGTGGAGACGCGTTCTCTGGAGTGATGAATCACGCTTCTCCATCTGGCAATCTGATGGACGAGTCTGGGTTTGGTGGTTGCCAGGAGAACGGTACTTGTCTGACTGCATTTTGCCAACTGTGAAGATTGGTGGAGGGGGGGATTATGGTGTGGGGTTGTTTTTCAGGAGCTGGGCTTGGCCCCTTAGTTCCAGTGAAAGGAACTCTGAATG